>NW_028292571.1:3683275-3870835 GCF_029948245.1 Actinia tenebrosa | reverse complement strand
CCTCGGAAAGATCTGTACGACTGTTTTTTTTTATTCCTTATGTCCGACTTAGTTTCTCGTTACTTTCTCTTCAGCTAAGAAAGCGAGAATTATACGTCGTGTTCTCTACTTCTGTCACGTTCAAAGCCTTGAGACGAGGTAAGTGATAGTATTTACTTTAGCCCTTGACAGAGCTATTGTCGGTCATGCTGGATATTTTGATTGAACAACTGTTTCATATAAACGTTAGCAAAAAGCCGAACCGAATGATTCGAAAATGCAAAATGATACCACGGTTGCCCCCAACGCCGGCCAAAGGGAAAACTCCCAAAGATTATTGCCCGCCAGTAAGCGAGAGTAGCAACGCCGGAAGAACGTTTAACACAACAGATATGGATCCTGAAGTTTATAGCAATCTATGTAGCGTACTCCGGGCTTGACGTATTTCGTCCTGACCTCCTCATAGTGGTTGGTCTGCCCTCCAGTAAGCGAGGATTTAGATGTGCCTTATTCAAAATGCGGAAGTTCTCGGCGGTTAATTCGTTAGGCCCCTCCTACGGAAATCAGGATAGGTAAAGGGAGGGTGTGATGCGTTATAAACATCCATATATACTAATTGTACGACCGCTTTTGGAAATTTAAATAGAGGAGCAACCACATACAGCCACTGGGGCAATTGGGAGCATTTAAAGAAATTGTATCCCAAAGCAGTAACCTCGAAGTTTGAACGCCGATTTCGACGGGATATTCAAAGAGTATAATGAATCGTTTAAGCAATAAGGAATTTGGAAAGAGGGGTTGGAAAAATTCACCAAAACAACCGTTCATTGAAAAAGCCCGTTTATTAAAGCACCTAATTTTCCAAGGAATCTATTATTAACCAAGGAAGATAACCATTTTACCGATGCTGAAGGTGGTGTAAACAACTTCGAAAAGCTGGTAACCGCACCTGAAGATTTCAGGGGTAAACAATCATTTAAGTAATGATGAGAAATAATCTATAAGAATACGATGTTGCAGCATACGGTCGGGTTAAAGAGGCAAGGGAAAGGGACTGGTTAGCAGGCCCAATTGCGGTAATGGTCGCAAAGCAGTTAGACTTTGCTAGTTGGGCTGCCACTAAAGGTTGTGGTGTTGCCGCCGCGGAAATGTTTCACATTCCAATTATGCAGTTTTTTCACGTTGCCTTTACGGGTAAGGAGGTTTGTTGAAGGAGCTTAACGCCACCCTACAGGAGAGGGGCATTTAATCCAATGAATAACCGAATGACGCCGCAGCCCGGGAAGGTTTATTAATGAGTTCAAAACACCAGCAAAAAGAGTTCGTATAAGGAAGGGTAAGGACGCATGGGCTGGGTAAGTTTACGTTTTGGGTTTGCCAATGGGGTGAAGAAGCCAGTGACTACGGACATCAGGAATACCCAAGTACATGAGTTAGAGTTCGGTGATATGGGCTCGGATAAGGTAATAATTCATACTTACTAGAATTCAAACAAAATGACCCCGGCACTGGGATGTTTTTTTCCCATTTTTGTGGTAAATGAAGGAAAAGGTTTAAGGAACATAGCCAGATTTAACCGTAGCATTGAAGCATTCGTGTACTGCATCCTGGGGGCGCAGGTAAATACCCGCAACCCCATTGTTGGATCCCAGGCGCTTCACAGGAAAACGCAACAAGAATTCCTAACTTTATTTGAGTCTGCAATAATAGAGAACAACATATCCAAGTCGGTGCAGAGATATCAATTAGCGTGCATGCAGCAGTCTAAAGTGCGACTGGATTACGCTTTGTCGCCTGGCTGTTGGTTAATGCCAAGTAATTTAGTTATTAACGCCAATTCCGTTGTGGGTTATAACAACAAGCTGCAGCGAGCTACTAAGGATATGAAGTTTGGGGTGAATGACGTTGAACTCTGACACTCTTAGGAACATTCCTCACTTCGTAGAGAAGCCAAAAAAGTCACACGAAGCGAAGCTACCCGTAGTTAAGAAACCATCAAAGAAGGCCCATGTTATGCCTACGATACCCGAGGAATACGACCATAACTTACTAAAAGCCGGCTTAGCAGCCGCGGGTGTTGGTCTGAGTTATTATATATGGCGATGAACAACCCCTACGTAGCTGGAGTAGATTGCGTTTATACGACTTACACAGGCGAGAAAAAAATACACCCAGGCATCTTGGGTTGATGTCACGGGCATGTCCGTGAATTTGAACTACTCAGGGAAGAAATTAATCCTTTGTAGCATTTGCCTCGGTTCCGCGAGTCATGCTAACATTGGGTTTCGATTTTGCGATGTTAACGGAGCACTACAGCCAATGCGCGCGAAGACGAACAACAGGGAGCCAGCACACTTTTCCGCAGAACCACCGACGAGTAGCGCTGAAAATTTATCGGTTTGGACTTTACACATGGTTGCCGATTGCCATGGGGAGGTAAAGCTGCAGATTACGCGTAGACGACAACCGGGAGCGTTTGCATAAATAGCATAGAAGATCAGAGAAATAAGGCTTATAATCACATGACAATTAGCACTCTTACGGTGCTTAGCCTTTAAATATATGAATCCACATTTAAGCGAAATGCGTTACCTCCACTACCTAGGGTCAGAGAGTTACAACAAACATGAGTGGTTCGATGTGGGGATGTGGGTTGAAGTTGGAGGTCCTGCGTTAGTCGTTTGCACCATTAACGTTGGTACGTTGGTAAGCGCAAACGTGGGGTTTAGGCTTGTTGATGAGAATAACGAGCCTTTAACTCCCTATCGAACTTCCTCGAGCAATAGGAGAGTAGCTCACTTTTCGATGGAGCCAAACAAGTTTAGCGGTGAAAACCTAACACCAGTTACGTTTCACGTGGTAGTTAACTGTAAGTATGCTAAGCTGCAGGTGTTTCCTGACGACGTTACCAGCGACGGATCAAACTTTGGTTATGTGGTGATAAATGGTGTGTATAAAAACGATGATGCCGCCTGGAACCACAAACCCATTAGCGCCATGAGCGTGCTGCCGTTAGTCCCGCATTATCGAGGCGGTGCGAATACTATCTTTACTTATCCCCAGTCGAGGACGCCTCGGATACCCGACGACGATAAGCCCCCAGTAATACACAAGGATAAGATTAACCCTTCATCTTCTTCAGGAGTACCACTCCAATAGCGACAACCAAGATCCAAATGTTATTGCCCACGAACTTCAACAGTTCGCCGCCAGCCCTAAGTGCCAAGGAAACGACCGAACCCAGCAGCCCAGGAAGACCGGCTGCCATCTTTTTTTCCCAAGTCCGCCAGCCCATTGCCTAATTTCTTTACGCCTGCGCCTGTAGCCTTAAGCGCGGATAGGATAACTCCTACTACGCTCGAAATAGCAACCGCAAATGCCAGCGGAAGGCCATACTTCAAAAGGGCTCTTTTTACCTTTTCCTTGGTGGTAAGCCCCAGCTCCTTTTCCAGGTTGTCCTTTTGAACCCGCAATTCCGCGACTCTTTCCTGAAGGGCTTCTAATTCCCTTTGTGCTGCTTCCCTTTCTTTCTCGGTACGAGTTTGGTCATCGATTATTTCCTGCTGCCGCTCTATTTGCCCCTCCAGGTCTTCGATAGCCTGATCTCTTTGCCGGATTTGCTCCTCTTTAGCGTTGATTTCGGCAACCAACTGCCGCCGTTCCTCCAAAGAGCCGGATATGGTGATATGCAAGTTTTTAGCTTCCTCTTTTGTCAGGTCTAACTCCTGTAAGGTGAGGTCGAAAGCCCTTTGGGCTTGGTCTCTATCGCGTAGGGCATTGTCTCTTTGTCCTCTAATTTCTATTATTCTTTGGGTTTTGTCATCAACTTCTCTCTTTTGAGCATCGAGAAGTAGTCGGTTTTGCCTCATGTATTCTGCCTCCCTTTCTTCCAACGTTTCTTGCAGTTCCTCGACGCGTTTTTCTAACGCAACCCTTTCATTTATGTTTTCCAATCTTTCTAACATGCTTCTAGTGGCACGCTGGAAGCCTCTTAATCTTGCTACGTCACCCCTAACTTCACCATTGTCGTCGAAAAGGGGCTGCGGTTTTGTCCAGCGGTCTTTATCAGGAAATCTCAGGTCTTGAACGCTTATGAGGACTTTGTTTCCGCGTTCTGTGAGCCTTACGTCGTCAGCATCGAAGTGGGAATAGCGCTGCGTTAGCTCTTGCGTTGCCCACTCTACAGTTTCCCGCGCGGCTGCCTCAGGCTGCTCTATGTTTTGAAGCTCCAAGTACTCAGGGACGGGGCTGCCGTGGTTTTTTGATTGCCACATGCGATTCAAGGCGGCCTTGAAGCTTTTCCATCTATTACCATACTTGTTTTCTAGAGCCATATCGTAGATTAGGGGGTCGGTTTCCGCGCCTTTAGTCCATGCGTCGTATTCTTCGTCGTTAATGTCTACTTGACCTTCTTCGGCGGTGGGGCCAAAATCCGTTCCTTCTACTTCCATTATATATGATAAGCTCAAAGTTAAACCCCAACGTATTACCTAAGCAGGTTGGCGGGCTGAAAGCAGAACGCACCTTTCACCGGGTTACCTTTACCCCCAGCAGCGCTAAGCCAGGGGAAACGCTGTACGTAGGCGTGCCCCGCCTAACAGATAACCTAGTCTTAGTTCCTGGCACCCTGGCGCTAAGGTTTGACCTAGCAATACAACCAAACACTGCGGACGCGCGTTACGTCGTCAATAACGTGGGTAGAAACCTCGTTTCCAAAATACGCGTAAAGTTCGCCGGGGAATCCTTGCTGGACTTAAACAGGTACGATCTGTATACCACGTACAAAGACTTATGGTTGACTGCATTTGACCGCGCGCAAAGGATAGAGCAGGGAATCGCCAGTGATGCTATACGCAAGGTAAGAAGTGCAACCTCTGGCGCCTCAGGAGAAGACGAAATAAAGACGGCTTATGGTACTAAATATGTCGTTCCATTAGATTTCGAAGTTATCACGAACCACGGCGCATACTACCCAAGGCAGCTAAGCGAGCTGCAGTTCGAAGTAACCCTAGCAGACACTACGAACATCCTGCAGGGAAAGGACGTAAGTTCCTCAGCCGTCCACCCATACTTCGTTACTAACTTAGAGCTGCAGTACGAAACGGTATACAGCGAAGATTTAGCACGTAGCGCCGGTATGGAATACAGCGCCGGGAAGGCATTCCTTTACGATCACGTCGTGATGTACAAGACGTTCAGCTTTACAAATAACGTCGAAGAGGTCATCAACCAAAGCATTAACCTTCCCAGGCGTAGCCTTACAGGGATAATGTTGCTGTTCGCAAAGACATACACGGCAGGATTGCGTGACTCTGAGGCGTTCTTTAATCCTAACATTACCAACGTAGGTGTTAGCATCAACGGAGTGCCTAATAAGGTTTACTCACAAGGGATAAAGCCCGCGGATATGTACCGGGAAGTCGCACGTAAGTTTGGCGACCAAATTAGCCCAAAGGAATTCTTTAAGGATAAGTATGCGCTGTGGATCGACATGCGCACGACGAACGACGAAGACCTACATGGACAGGGTTTGCGCCTGGTGAATACCCAGGACGGCATTACGTTGGAGATCAAGCGCACCAAAGACGCCAGCGACGCTACTAAGATCAACGCATATATCTTCGTAGTCTCAGACGCGCAGCTAAGCGTGGAAATGAATCAGCTAAAGAGCGTTGCGTACTAGGATGACTGAGGATAAAAATATTCCTTACGTATAATATGCTCCGCGTATTCGAAAACAACGAAACTAAACTGCAATGCATAGTGCAAGGCGATAAGCTGTACTTTAAAGCAAAGGAGGTAGCAAAGGCATTAGGTTACGCAGACACCAAAGATGCTATTAAAGTCCACGTGCGGGATAAGCATAAGAAGAGGCTTAGCGAATTTAGAATAGAGGTGAATCGCCTCCCTTCTGGTTCACACCCACAATCCCTGTACGTGACGGAGTCTGGTTTGTATCAGTTAATATTTAGCTCCAAGCTACCGACAGCAGAGGCATTTCAAGATTGGGTCTTCGAGGATGTCCTACCTACGTTAAGGAAGACAGGAAAGTACTCGTTGGATGGTCCAAATAAGTTGGTCTTCAAGATCGAGAATGAGTTTGACTTACATAAGAAGGTCATCGATTACATACGCCGGTTTCACCCTACGCTGTTATTAGCACCTGGACTCGGGGAATTGCAAGATACCACCAGTAAAAGGATAACGTGCTGGCAAAAGGGCTACCAGGCAGGTCAACCCGACATCCTAATTCTTAACTCCCATAAGAAATACAATGGGTTCTGTCTGGAACTGAAGACGCCAAAGGGTAACGGCGTATTGTCCGACAAACAAAAAGCGGTATTGACGCAATATGAAATGAATGGATACTTAACGATGGTAAGCAACGATTACGATCTGATCTGCAGGGAAATCGACCGTTACGTCGACGGCATTCGCATACCTTGTCCTGGCTGCGTTAAGGCTTTCAAGTCACAGGAGACGCTACAAACGCACCGAAAGATATTTCATAAATATAATGATAGTTGAACAAACTCACTGGCGCGAATTAATACAAGGCATTTCATACAAAATAAAAAATTACGTCGTCTTCGAGGACATTAACCGTTTAAGGTTGGTCCTCTTAGACGGCAGCCAAGAGTACAGTTTATGGGCTCCTGACTGCGTACGGTACGTACTGCAAGGCGAAGAGTACACTCACATACGTAGCTATGGTAAAGTCAACGGTCGATGGAAGTTCGACGTTGAAAGAAAGGCGGAGGCTAATCCATTGTGTGATTAGTCGTCCTCATGGGCTTCTAGGTATTGGTCTGCTACGTCGGACCTCATTTTTTCCGACATGAAATCGATCGATATCGTAATCAAGGCTCCTCCTGTGAACGCTGCGATGTAAGGTAACATCATATATTAGACCATTCTTTTCGTATTGCAAGGTAATGGTCTAAAGGCTTGGGACCTTCGTACAGGCAACACCAAATATGTTGACCGCTGCGTTGACAACCACATTTATCGCAGATGCCGTCCCAGTGTTCTCGGTTCTCCCATCTTACTCCTTCGTAGTCGTCAAAGCATACGAAATCTTGGTCTATTTCTTTTTTACGCAGCACTAAAGCCCGGCTGGTTTCAAGGGGGCAACATCGCTCTGCTAAATCGCCGTGGGTCTCGCAGACCACATCTGTGAGGTCATAGCGACGGCAGCGGTATTTATGCCAGTTTTCTTCGAAGAGGGGTTCATCGCATCGGCGGCAATGACCTTTAAGGCAGACTCTATGCTCGCGGTGATATCGTAGGGCCTGTACTGTGGACAGTTCCTTACCGCAGTCACCGCAAACAGTGCTGATGGTCTTCTGACAGACTTTCTTGGAAAGGTGGTATTGCAGCCGCTGCTTGCTACTAAAAGCTCTATCACATTGCACGCACTTCATTATATATACCTTATTTTTTATTGTTAAATTGTTAAACCCTGTAAGAGGGTTTTAGGATAGGGTCTATTATTTCTTGTTATTTTGTTAAGCCCCCATTAAAAGATGAGGTATCATTCTTTCTCATCGTTGAAACCAGCAAAAAGATAATCATGTTAACCATTCTTCGATTACGATGATTTAACAAAATAACAATAAAAATAGGTCCTTACTTGAGACCTCTTTGCAGCATTTAACAAAATAACAATAAAAAAGAAAGACCTATGCTAATTCCTCTTGCTGGGGCTTAGTAAGATCTTCTTTGCGACCTCTTACTCTTCTCGAGCGTCGTCTAAAGTCCTTTGTGCTTTAGTATCCGCGGGACACCAATGTCCAACGAAGTCTTCTTCAGAGAATACCTTATTACAGTGACGGCAGGTGTATTTTTTACACGGTTTGGGTATCGGTGTTTTGGGAGGGATTATGCAGTCAGCAGGTAGTTCGCACGTAATGCAGTCCATATATCTATGGGGGATATCGAATGAAGTCCTTAATGGACTCCTTAGCCCACGTCGCCATTGTCAAAAGCGCACCAAACCGTTCCGCGCGCTTCAGACCACACATTTCATCGTACAATTCCTGTACGCGCTCTTTTAACCGGTCTATCTCTTCCCTTTGCATTTCTATGGTGTCTCTTTTATCCTTTGCGTCGGCGATGATCTTTTGCACTGCTTCCACTGGTTCCATCTATATATGAACCCAGATCACATGCCTTGTAACGCTCTGATAGTAGGACCCACCGGCTGTGGAAAGACCCAATTCGTCGTGGAGCAGCTATTAGGATCCTTTAGATACCGCTTTGACTACATAGTGCTGCTTTGTCCCACCTACGTGAATAACCGCACCTGGGAAGGCATAGGAGTGAAAGATGACGACTTCTTCGTAGATATTTTAGACCCTAACGAGTTATCCAGCCATTTGAAGTTCTGGCACAAGCAATTCCCTAAAGATACACAGACGCTCCTCATATTGGATGACATTGCCTGTGGGGACGACGTAAAAAGGCGCACCTCCGAATTAGTGAAGCTCGCCTTTAGCGGCAGACATGACAACATTAGCGTTTGGTTGCTTTCCCAGCAGCTTACCAGCGTCTCTAAGCCCTTTAGGGAAAACATAGGCTCTCTCGTAGTATTTTATACTCCGAGCAAGTCTGACCTGGAAACCATCTTAAGCGACTACGGCGGTGAGATAAGCAAGGAACAGTTGTATGAATACATGCGGCATTTAAAAACGCATCAACATTCCAAGATGATCTTCTCTTTGAGGTTTCCGTATGACGTTAACATATATGGACATTGAGCAGCTCATAGATGAAGTCCCCACACAGTTAGATGAAAGTAACCTCAAGGAACAACTTAACATCCTTGTGTCTTCTGGGAAGTGCAAAGAAATGATAGGCAAGGAACTTACCCATGAGCAGGTTAATAAGCTGTCGGAAGAGGAAGTCAAAAAGTTCCATAAGAGGTACGAGGCTGCCCTTGCAAGTAAGACCACGGACGCCGTAGCAGACTCCGCTATCCGACTTGCCACTAAATTGCTCGGACTTGCACTGCCCATAGGCGACGTGGAGCAACTGCGGAAGGACATAAGAGATGACTATGTCATATCCCAAGAACTTAAGATAACCTGCGGCTGGTTGTCTTTGAAGTGCGGTAAGTTAATGGCAGTCGCCTCTGCGGCTTTGCACGTAGCTCAGCACGTCGACTTGAAGGAGGTACTAGGTTCCTTCGGAACATCTTGGAAGGACTTCAAGAAGGATAGAGAAGTCGAAAAGGTCTTCCAGGCAGCACTTACTGAGGTACCTGATCAAGTCGCCTCAAGTACTTAGTCAAGTCGTCCTTAAGTACTTAGTCAAGTCATTCGCGGGAATTACCCAGGTCGCCTCAAGTACCTAGTTAAGTCATCCTTAAGTACTTAGTCAAGTCGTCTTAAGTTACTTATCAAGTCCTTCAAGTCCTTAGATATAAATGAGTGAAGCAGAATCGAAGGCGGAGGAAACCCCTCAAGTAGAGGAGCGACGAATCACCAAGGCTAAATCTCCGGGGAGAGTTGCCGCGGGAAAGAAGCTCGCGGAGATGAATAAAAAGAACAAGGCAAAAAAGGAGGAAAAGGTGGAGGAAGAGGAATCCTTTATTAATCCTGGGTACGTCATCGGCGCGTTAGGAGTTGCTATAGCAGCAGGCAGCCTTTACTTACAATGGCGGGCTACGAAGCCAAAAGTAGAACCACCAACGTATCACGCACCTGTGGAGGTTAGAAAAAGTAAGATCCCTGAAATGGAGTAGATTTATCACCACGTACCGTGGCGACCTAGATTTTCCTTCTCGCTTTGTAATATAATGTCGACCGCGTTGTTGAAAACTGTTGAAGAGGCAGCTATCATTACTTCCATCGTTGCGGGTATTGGTTGGGTAGGTAAGAAAGTGCTCAAAGAAGGCTTTACTGAAGACCCAAGCAAGAGCTTCGCTAACTTTGCTAAGATGACCGCTGCCGTAGGCGGGGCTATCATGGTAAAGGATTACCTACGGAAGGAAAAGTACCTACCTAATGTATAATGGTTAGCTTAGTCGCAGGTGGAGTCATTGCAGCTTTAGCATTTACAGGGGCTAATTATGGTGGTCAATATTTGGATAGATTAGTTAGAGGCGACAAAAGCGGTGCCGCCGAAAGAAAAAGGCACGACTTAGCGCTGGAGAAATATCAGCGGGACGTGGCGGCTTGGAATAAAAAAAGACAAGCCTACAGGGATTGGTTGGATAAGAATTACCAAGACAAGATGCAGGCGGATAAGAACTTCGAAAACACAGACTACGCCTTCAAACTTTATGCGCAAGCGCACCCCACAGTGGTGTTAAAGAAGCCTGACTTTAAGAATTACTACCAGCCTTCTAAGAAACAAAAAAATAGTGAGTTGGTCTTCGTGGGAGTTGCAGGGCTGGCGGGAGGCGTGGCCTTGGCGTATCTAATATAATGATCGTCTTTTTGGAAAGCGACAAGAATGACTTTACCACTTGTCTGAATCCTCCCATCCGCGCGGAAAGGGTTCGGTTGGTTAGTTGCTCTTTGTACAATTCTTGGTATAATTTAATTAATGGCTTTGTCGTTGACAATGCCGCCAAACCAAAAATACCAGATTCCCATTACACCCCAATAACACTGGCTAAGGAGCTAGCAAAGCATGGATATACTCTTACCACAGGATTACCCCATGAAATGACATTCAAGAAAAATAATGGGAGCGCTAATTTGAAGGACAGTCCATTGGTAGAACTCCTGGGCCTTACTAGTACCACGATAAATAGCGGCAGTACATATGATGTGAAATGGAAAGTCGCATCCTCTTATGAAGTCTATTGCGACTTGGTCCATAGTTACAACAATGGAGAAAAGTCTTCTCTTATGTCCAAGTTTCTGCCCCAAGGTAATCCATTTGACCCAGTGGAATACACTCCCATTTCTTTGAGCTATGACTTATCTAATTTGGTAGAAAGCATAAACATCACCATCAAAGTGGACGGAAAGACGGTGGATTTTAACGGACGCAAGATCAATCTTGTTTTGGAATTCATATAATGGGCCGCGTAGAGGACAAACTCAAAAGGATTTACTATGGGCCTGAAGGCTATTGGAAAGGAGCGTCGGCCATCAAGAAACTTGCAGCCGCGGCCAGGGTATCAGAAGAAATGGCTAAGAACTGGTTAAAAAAACAAACCCTCTGGCAGGTTTATCTTCCCGTGCCCAAGTACATTCCCAGGCCCAGCTTTACCGTAAATACCCCCAATGAAGTTCATCAGGCGGATTTGCTTTTCTTGCCGCACGACAAAGTGAGAAAGAAGACCTATAGGTACGCTTTGACCGTAGTTGATATCGCAAGCAGATATAAGGACGCCGAACCCATAACCAGCAAGGATTCTGGGGAAGTCGCAGAAGCCCTAGGTAGGATTTATAAGCGCGTCTTGAAATGGCCTAAGCTGCTGCAAGTGGATGCGGGAACAGAGTTTATGGGCGTGGTTACTAAGACCCTGAAAGACCACAGCACTAAGATTAGGAGAGCTAAAGCAGAGTACCACAGGGGTCAGAGCATCGTCGAAAGATTCAATAAGACCTTGGCCGAGCGCCTCTTTGGGTACCAGTATTGGAAAGAGCTGGAAGATCCCTCCAAACGCAACAGGGAATGGACCCAGAGGCTCCCCCAGGTCGTCGCGGCTTTGAACAACGAGGCGGCCAGGGCTACGGGAATGAAACCCAAGGATGCCATAAAAAAGAAACACGTGGAACACAAGTCCTTCATCAGAAGTTCGAGGGCGGTCTTCCCCCATGAAAAGAAATTAGGTAATGTCACGGTTCGATATCTCTATGAGCCGGGTGAATTAGAAGGAGGATCCAAAAGAGCTACGGATCCTAATTGGTCTTTGGAAACTTACCAGATCCGAAGTGCGATAGCTAAGAAGGGTCAGCCCATCTTGTATTATCTTCATGATGGTCCCACGCGTGGGTTCGTCAAAGAAGAACTGCTTATCGTGTGATGTCCGAATGCTATCGTATGCACTCCGTCATCACACATCCACCTCTTACCGTCAAATGCAGACAGTGACACCTTCTCCTGCGTGACGTTATGTATCTGATGACCATAGCTGCGCAGGCTGTTCATCTTATGCCGCTGTTCCTTGCGTGTTCGTAATACGTTGAGGTAGGACTCGTGCGTAATGTCCTTCTTAACCACATACTTTTTTACGCCTTTAGCTTTCTTTTCTACGCCGTCTAACTTTAGCACGCTGTACATCTTTGGTTTCAGACCCACGTACTCTACTATGGGTTTTCCTAACATTTCGTCTTTCATCTTCCCAATTACCTTCTTATTCTTCGCAGAGTAAAGGAAGTGCTCCTTCGGGTAACCGCTGGTGTCGTACTCGTCTATGTCGGGGAGGCAGTCTTTGTAAACGTCTTCCGTTTGCACTTCTAGAATTAGGGAGTCGGTGTCTGTGTACAGGAGGCGACAGCGGTCTCCGTACTTTGGCTTAAGCTTATCGTAGTAGAACTCGTACATAAGCAGCTTCGATAGATCCAGCACCGTAAAGCCTGTGTAAACGGGCTTGTTTAGTAAGAGGTTTGCCCTTTTCATGTGAATCACGTAGAAGTTCAGCATTTCTACGTATCTAACGAAGCCTGGCTGTGACACGTATGCTTCTGCTTCCTCTTTGGTGCTGACTATTTTTACGCTTACGCGCTTGCGGATGTTCTCCATTGTCTTTCCGAACACGCTGTTGTTCATCAGTTTGAAGAGGTTTTTCTCGAAGTCATTTTTCGCTGCGGTACGCTTTTGCGTGTTAAAGTCAATGTAGGGGCGCATCCAGGGTTCCTGCGTGAATTTTAGGACTCTGTGGATCTTCTCTACGCGCATTCCGTGTCGCACGTAGAACTGTAGGTTGCGGTAATGTACCACATACTTCTTCTTATCCATCAGGTTCATAGTTAGTTTCCTGTACGGTTTGTAACCAGGACACATTTGCTTTTGCAGCGGACTTAGCTGCTTAAATGGTATCTCTATCGCTTCTGGTGCTAAGGGGAACTCATTGTGTTCGTCGTGCAGGTGCTCTGGGTACTCCAGATCCACTTCTAAGACGTAACCCTTGTCTTCCTCCTTTCCTACCTGCATGTAGAAGTCTATCGGCTTCACTGGATCCCATTCGAAGTCTCTCACAGGTAGGTACTGTGACATTGCCCAACCATAAAGGTTATTCGCATCCAGGTAGTAAATGTATGTGGTTGGTTTCTCTGGGTCGTGCTCTACTAAGGGGTTGTTTGCGCGGGCGTAACGTCGGCTGGGTCCGCATACGCCGCCACGAATACCGTCTTCCATAAACCGATACATGTCGTACTCCGTTAGGAGATCCAACTGCGCATTTGTCTTCTTTAACAAAGCACTCCAGCTGAGCCCAGGAGCCGTGTAGAAATTAGCGGGATCCAATCCGTAATATTCCATAGCCATCTTTCTGAAGCTTTGGAAAACATCTGCGAGCAGCACTACGTCAGACCTTAGGTAGATGTCGTGGTAGTCCCCCATGTTCTCACAGGAGTACTTTTCCCACACGTCTAACGCATGCTGGTACTCCTCATCCTTTATACCAGACTCGTTTAGGGTGCTGTAGAAGCGATCTTTGGGTGGTAGGGGTTCCTTGAATCGATCCCAGGAGTCCATGTATTCGTATGGGTAGACTCCTTTCCTTTCCGCGCCGTATTGACTGGAAATGGGAAAGTTGGTGTTATACTTTACGAGGTTTGCCAAGGAGTCCGCCATGAACTGCTGCGAATCTAAGAACTTTAGCTTACCCACAGTTACGGACATGTAGCGCTCTTTGTTGTTGGGTATGCATTTGACGTCGGAGCCGTCTGTTCCTTGTAGTAGCAAATGGGAGTCGTAACCGCGGAGGTTGTGAAAGAACACCGGAATCTCCATATCTGGATTTACTTTGAAGTTTATATTGCATTTCCAATGAGCCGCTCCTCTGTATTTACCAGTGATGTGGCAGTGATCCCTAACCTTATCCACATAGAAATCCTCAACAAATGCTTTGTGGCAGTGAATGCAGTGCGTGGAGGGCTTTCCCGGCTTCTCACCTTTCTTAGCATACTTCCCGCATTTAAAATGAGCTTCTCCTAGATACTTTCCATCTTCATCCCACGCTTTCTTGGCTCGTCTTCCAAACTGGAGAAGCGTATGTTGACAAATGTGGCATTTCTTTGCCTTGTTAAAAGCCTCCTGGTTCTCTTTGGTAAATTCCATCTTCTTTGGACGTCTTAATTGTTCTCTAATCTCCCCCTCCTCTTCTCGCAATGCTTCTAGAAACTCATTAGCTGCGTTCTTACCTCGGTAAATCACAGGAGGGTTTGCTTTACCGTCTGATCTGACTACTATGTAACCAAAGGAGCAGATCTCGTGTAATCCTACCTTATTCGTGGCGCCACGTTTCTGCTCTTCCTTAGTTATCAACGCTTCGAAGTCTGCATATATCACGTAAGGCACTTGCATCTGCTTTTGATGGTCTGCGTATGAAAGCTCTTTGTTGGTGGGCATCTGGATCCGTTGCGCCACTTCTTCGACTCCGCGGCAGATCTCATCGTGTTTCTTTAGGGTATTTAAGGATGTAAATGACAGCAAGCAGCAGTCACAGAAGTACTTTTTGCCTTTGTGCTTAGTATGTCTGTAGAATAGTCTGCTAATGTGTTTAACCCATGAGTAGTGTCCGCCGTGGTAGAATAAATGTACGCGCTCTCCTTTACTTTTTGACAGAACTAACGGTACTATCGTCTGCTCTCTGACTCCGTAAACGTTAATTGCTAGATCGTTTATTTCCTCAAATATGGGGATGTCTATCAACTGCATGGGAAATTCCACACCATCCCACTCTAAATCATCTGTGGGATACTTACTTGTCCTACAGGGATCCTTCTCTGCTGGATACAGTGCAGACCTGATTGCCCACATAAAGCATCGATTGTCTTCATTCTTCACGTTTACAATAGCCTTCTTCCTTTCTACCCACGTTGGTAGCGGTACGTAACTCCCCCCTCGTATGGGTACGTACCTGGCCATACTTATCTCTATTCCTTCAACCTCCTCTACTGTCCAACCCGATCCTTCTTTCGTGTAGTTAGACAGCGACTCCATTATTGCTTCTAAGGCTTCACTGAGTGACCTATCCAGATTCGTGGATTCTAATATCACTAACGACTTTGATCGCAACATTGCTGTCGTCATTACCTCGTCTTTTGACAAACTTACTTCTACCATTATGCTCGCTTTCAGGGCTCCTAATTCTTCTATACCTTTTCGGAGAGTCCTTTTAACCTTCCTTTCTGACTGACGCCAAAACTGTCTAACGTCAATCTCACCGTTACCGGGTATTGACACCGTGCTGAAGTTGCTTTGGGATTCCATCTATATAATAGGAAATATTTTATACCTAATACCAAGCACTTTTTAAGTCGTCGTAGTCGTACTCACAGTCCTGACAATGCCAAAACAATTTAACCTTAGTCTCAAACTTCTTACCACATCCACAATCATAACTGCTCATACACTTCGTCTTCATTTTCAAATGCTTTTTCAAATCCGCTTCTTTCTTAAAAGTTCTCTTACATTCTTCGCACTCCATATATAGACTAACATATTTGCGCTGTTGCCCCCAACCACACTTGGAGTGGGGATTGTCCGTAGGTGGATTTTTGACACGGGTCTTGCCCGTGTTGAGATTGCGCTGGAACCCCCATTCCCTATACTACTGTTAAAGCCTAAAGAGCGAATATTAAAATTCAGATGTTGATTTTAAAAGAGGGAGGCAAAGTGGAGAACCTGGAGAAAATCCACGTGGCACAGAAGAGAACCAACAAACAATTATACTGAAATACCAGGAGGGAGGAGATGACTCAAATGGTTTTCCTACTAAAAAATTCTGAAACAGTCCGATGACAGTGTGACGTCACATAGCAACCAAATCTTGGCGCGACGCGTCTAATAAAATTGTAATTTTAAAGGCGGGAATCTTGAAACGAAAAGCGGTCAAAACAAAGATTTAAAAGTTTATTCACCTTTAATTTAACGTAAGCATAATAATTACTCATTAACTTATCAAGTTCAATACTTTTTTAATCATATCAACGATCTAAAACTCTGAAAAGTTAAATAACTTGAGCTACTGGCCTTTCGTTTTCTCGCCATTTTTTTCCCTGCAAGAAAAGTTATCGCGTAGTTAGAAAAATCTTTTCTCTTCTTTCCCTGCATTTTATAAACCCAAACAAGGACGTTTTACTACTAAGCTGTTGGGCTCTTAACTAAGCTAAAGTACGTTTTCCCTTGTCTTTCCACTGTGCTCATCAATCCTTTTAATTGTCAGTAACTCGTTTATCGTATTCGCCTTCGTAAACCAGTCGTACTTTTTGAAAATTTTTTAGTCGCAAAATCAACATTTAGATGGTTTATTCTTTATCTTTAGGGACCATAAATCATATCTGCGTTCAGTATCTTTGACCTCCTTTCCTCGACCTTGGATAAAGCATTTTTTTGTTGCTAAAAATCGATTTTTTTGTTCTGAAATTCTATTTATTTTACAGTAAGCTTATATATTGTTGTCAAAGAATACTTATATAAAAAAACCTAAGCTTATACAAAAAAACGTTGATGACATTTATCAAGTTTAATTGAAAAATATTTTCAAACATTTCATTTTGTGGTTAAAAATAAATTTATTGAATATTTTATATGGAAAAAATTGTTTGCTAAAATTGCATGATTTATATTAAAAATTGATTTAAAAATATTGCAAGTTGTTAAAAATACATTCATTGAATATTCTTTTTAAATATTGAAAAATTGATTTATAATATAACAATCATCTTTTACCCCACAAAGTTAGATGAAATTTAAATACTGAAATCCATATTTGTATAGTTGAAACCTCACTGTTAAAAATGGCAATTTTGAGGATCTTCATTTATATCTTCCTTTTGTATGACCTGTATTTTGACTCTGTTGGTGGGTTATTTTCTCAAGACTACTATCACATTGTACAGGTGATGATGGCAATCATCCTCTACCATGGTTTAACCTGTTTTATTTATCAAAATTCTTTCCTTTGGTCATGCAAAGTCCCATTTCTGGACTCTCCTTTTGAAAAAGACACTATGATACAGAATAACTCATTGCTGAAGAGAGACAAGCTGTACAGACGCACAAAAAAACACAAGAAAAATTATCTTTTATTTCAAGTGAAGAGCAAGAATCGTGCCAATTATTGTAAGCAGCAGTCATTTAAAACTGTAAGAAGCCAGTGCAGTGACACAGCTGGTAATGGTGTTGATCCTGTGTCATGGTTCTGGTACAAGATTCCAGTATGATTCTTCAAATTTTCATAAGATGTGTACAGTTTGCCTTGTCTCTGATGTGTTTAATATCTTTTGTTGTTACAAAGATGTGTGTTTGTGTGTGCTATAGTGGTACATTTGTTGCCAATAATATTTAATCTTCTATTTTTTCCCAAATTCTTTATGACACAATATTTGATGGTAGTATTAGTGTATATTTCTTTCTCTTTGAGGTGGGAACATTTATTCCTTATGTTCTACATTTAGACTGCTGTATCTTAGTTGAAGAGGTATTCAGTGAACTATTAATTCCTAGTATGAACTTTTTATAAATGTATACTGAATGTTAAGCCTGGTCATAATAATTGTGTGTACGATAATTGCAATAATCAAAACTACACTCACCCCAACGATCACACTTCACAACAAACTTCAACACCTGGATTCAAACCACTGATTAGCCGTTATCTTAAGCCCTGCTACTTATGCTCAGAGTTGGGGCGGGGGGGGGGGGGGGGGGGGGGGGGGGGAAGAGAATTGGGAGGAGTTGCTTGTCAAAAATGTTGAAAATGACTTCTAAAATAATGATTTTTACCCCCAAAAAGGTACAAACTATCTATGAGTGCTAAGTGACGGAAGGGAGGTAATAATCCTAAATTTCAACTGTCAGTCTGGCTTTCATTTTTTCATTTCATTTTTTTTTTTGCAAAGAAACCACCGAACCCCCTGGGATATAATTAACGATCGGTCCCTTATGAAAAGCTGCATACAGTATGTTCATGTAAAATGTTGTCTTTTCCCCATGTCCTTTTATTTGCTTGACTTCTTATTTTAAATCTTGTAATAGTTTATGGTTGAATCATCTATTTTGTATGAATAATGTTTGTCTCAGTTGTTTTCATCTCTGCCTGCATCTCTGAGTGTTAAGTGGGAGCCCTGACATAACACTCTGGTCCTGATATAACAACTTGTGCAGCAATCGTAGAGATTATAAAAACATTATGCATCACAGGAAAATTTCAGTGACATTGATATCTACTTGTTAATACTTAGAAATCGCTCGAATTATGAAAAACAACCACAACAACTTTCGAATACACTTTCCTTTCCTGTTTATTAAACTTCATATATTTCATCGTGAAACACACCAGTTTAACACTTGAGTTCTAAAAAGAACCAAAATTAAATATGAGCTCGCCCAACCTGGAATATAAGATCATATTTCATGGATTAAAATCATTTTAGGATAGGAATAGGAAAGTACAACATGGATAATACAAGCTATATTTAGTAGTAAATAGTGCTAATTGAACAATAGAAAACAATAATAATTTAACAGTATTTAGTGGTATTTATGTTACACACTTATAGTTTGTACTCTACTCTGGGGTAGTTTATGTTAATTATGTAAATAGTTAATTTTAAATTTGATGACTTTTGATTTTATTATTCACTCTTATCAAGTTAATTATTCACATATTTACCTTTTGCAAGTCTGCCTTGTTGACTTATGATTTGTGCAAAACATGGTGTCAAACCCAAGGAAACGTTTTTCCAACTTCAAACAGATTGATGAGCAGTTGTGCAAAAGGTTTCTTCATGAAACTCCGCAAATACAAAGATGAATACCTAGGTTCCTTAACCTCCTTTTGTGATGCCATAGATCAAATCTTTAAGTCATCACCCGTACGAAACGGGCAGATCTGTTTTTGATCTGCTGCAGATCTGCCAAGAAGTCTGTTACAGATCTGCAAACAGTCTGCTAAAAATCTACAGACTATCTACAGATTATCTGTGGAATATCTGTTGATTATCTGCAGATTATCTGCAGATTATCTGCAGAATATCTGCATAAAGTCTGCCAAATTGATCTGCAGTTAGGTCTGTCAATTACAGACGTTCAGCAGATGCTAAACATTTAAAAACAATATGCTGGCTCCACCAATCATATCCCTTTTATTTAGAGAACAAAATAATGTTTGTTATCAACATTCCACAAGAACATGATTGCTGCAGATGAGTGATGTATAATATGATATCAGGTTACATCATAGAGATCACTACATGCATGGCATACTTCTGTAGATTAGTACGCCCATGCAATCGATCCTTACTCCATACCGAATCAGGAAAAAGAAAGAAAAAGCGTTTTCTAGCTGTCAACAAAGAATCCGTACTCAGACAATATGTAGCTACCTAATTTTTTTGGCATAAAGGCATTTTTCAAAACATCCTAAGTAAGTCATTGTGAGTGAAACACTAATATAGCTACTAATACACGCTTATAAACACACATCCTAAATGTAATAATATATATACTCAAAAATACAAACCTATATAAATCACTTATCTTACTACTTACTCCTTACAAATACACTTAAATTCCTAAAGATACTTTATATTAGTCCTTCAAAGACTTAAAATTTTGAAACTTCCTTAAGTTTTTTTCTCTTGGCTGTCCCAACTTTGTTGGTCAAAATTCGATTCATCTTGGAGACGGTCAACTCCGTGTTGTTTATGGAAGCGAACCGTCCAGAATAAGCTAGAAGAAAAAAGAAAGCGTTTAGAAATTGCTTTTCCGTTTTAATTTCACGGCTCAACGATAAGTGCAAGTGCCCTATCTTTATTATTAAAACTTAGTCATTATTGTAATAATATATATAAGTTTTTAGGGACGGACCATTAGATAGTTGAGGGGGATGGGGGGTTGCGTAAATCCCCAAAAAATATCGAGCAAGCACTTAAACCTCAAAAAAGAAAAAAAATATCGTGCAACCTCTTCTGCTAGAAGAAAAATATCTAACTGTACGCAAAAAAATAATGTAAAAAAAAAAAAAAAATATATATATATCATGCCAACAAAATTCCTGCAATCGCCCATCAATTATCTAATTGTCCATCCCTTAGTTTAAGGGATTTTACTCCGACGAAGGAATAACGTCCGAAACGTCAGTAAGTTTTTTCATCTTTTCACGGTGTATAATTTACCTTTTCATCATTACTGTTTCATTAGAAACGCCGACGCAGCTCATACTAGTTTTTAGCTAGTTATATCTTCTTAGTTTAAGATTATAACGTAATAGGTGCTGACCTTTCACTGTCTTGACGATGTCCTGATTAAGTGTTGTCATCACGGACCCATCTTTTGACGTTAGTTTGCGGGTCCCGTGAGCCAGACTCGTGGCCAGTGTTTCATCACTAAAGAAAGTTTCTATAAGCAGCAGAAACAATTTTCTCGCATCTTTTCCGCTCTGGCTGTGAATGGAATGGAGCCTTGCAGAAGATATATATACTCCAGATCCTGGCACAAGTTCTTGCTTTCCAGGACCTGGAATGCTGGAGCATTCTTGATTGCTTTCTGCCTGAAATTTGAGAAACATTTTAGTGAGTCGTGCTAAACTACAAACCGTAAGACATAGCATTTGTATCAAATTAGTTACACTTACTGGTTTTAAGTTCTTTTCAGCATTGATGTTAGTTTGAGATGATGCCGATTCGTTGCATCCTACATATGATGTTTGATACTAAATTTAAAAAGAAAGGTTACAAACAACTCATTAAAATAATGTATTGATGTATAAACTATAAAAGATGCCGCTTACCTGGTTTGCAACGTCGCCTCCTTTGTAAGCGTTCAAAATGTTTTCGAGAAATTCAATGTTTTCAGAACTGATAGGAACTGTAAACAAAACAGACCAATTGTATTTGTTATTGTTGTTTGGTTTTCAATTAAAAGATTCATTTATACAAAAAGAGGTCCTAGAAAATCACGATTGTGAGAAAGCTTGAGATTTTGAATTCTCTTAATACAATAGGCGCTATAAGATTATCGCTATCTTAGTTTGTAATTCCGTTGTCGAACTTATAAGCGTGACTTTAATCGAATGGCATGCACACTGTACATGCAATCCTGTGCAAAACAATGAGAAGTACAAGGGAGAACTTACATGGTAATTGCCTTCTTTTTAGAGCTGCTATTTCTTCTTTGAGCTCATTTACCATTTCTGAGCAGTTTGAACAAGGAACGACTCTTTCGACTACTGGTTCAACTTCAATTTCGGATGTTGAAATGTCTTCCGCATCCAAGTCGTATAGAGATCGTAAGAAGTGACCCGTCTCCCCAAGAGATATTTCTTCAGTCACAGTGTTCGACGGACGTACTGGAGTGTAATATGGAAGTCCATGCGTGTTAGATGGAGGTGCATGAGTGTTAGATGGAAGTGCATGAGTGTTAGATGGAGGTGCATGAGTGTTAGATGGAAGTGCATGAGTGTTAGATGGAGGCGCATGAGTGTTAAATGGAGGTGCATGAGTGTTAGATGGAAGTGCATGAGTGTTAGATGGAGGTGCATGAGTGTTAGATGGAGGTGCATGAGTGTTAGATGGAGGCGCATGAGTGTTAGATGGAGGTGCATGAGTGTTAGATGGAGGTGCATGAGTGTAAGATGGAGGTGCATGAGTGTTAGATGGAGGTGCAGGAGTGTTAGATGGAGGTGCACGAGTGTTGGATGGAGGTGCATGAGTGTTAGATGGAGGCGCATGAGTGTTAAATGGAGGCGCATGAGTGTTAGATGGAGGTGCATGAGTGTTAGATGGATGTGCATGAGTGTTAGATGGAGGTGCATGAGTGTTAGATGGAGGCGCATGAGTGTTAGATGGAGGTGCATGAGTGTTAGGTGGAGGTGCATGAGTGTAAGATGGAGGTGCATGAGTGTTAGATGGAGGCGCACGAGTGTTAGATGGAGGTGCACGAGTGTTAGATGGAGGTGCACGAGTGTTAGATGGAGGTGCATGAGTGTTAGATGGAGGTGCATGAGTGTTAGATGGAGGTGCATGAGTGTTAGGTGGAGGTCCAGGAGTTTCTGCTGTGGAAGGCTGATGGGTGGTGACATCAACTTCTGTTGCTTGATCCGTATAGCGTTCCTTGAAGAAAATAGCTGCTTGCGTTTTCCCCGCCTCTATTTCAGCATTCTTTTTATTTTTCAATTCTTCTTTCTTGCTTACCGGCTTCTGTTGTCGTGGGGCATTGTTTGTTTTCTTTACTATTTTGTTTTGGTTTTGGTGACCATCATTTCCTTCTTCACTCTCCAGAACAATTCTTGATTTTTTTCGCGGTCGTTTTTTGGCCGTGACTTCGCTCTCCATTTCCTCAGCAACCTTAACACACTCCAGTTCGAGTTCCTCCTCGTTATCTGAAATACATATTTTGTGATTTGTACATCACTTAAGTCTCTTGCTTCAAGCTCTAAATGTTTCACTTTTAATCATCAATATATACCATTATTCTAGAAAGTCTAAAGGCATTATTTCCCTGTACTCAAAGAATCAAATCAAGGTATGCAAATGTACTAGTGTCACCATGTTGACTGTTGAAACCTAATAGCTGCATAGTCAACATTCCAAGTTTTTGCGCCTAAATTTAATTTCTACATATTCGGCGCCGCGCAAAAATTACCGAGTTTGATTTAGCTTATTGTTCTTTTTTTACCAAGTTGGTAAGAGTAGTTAATTTTGTTTAATATTCTCTTGTATAGATTTATATGTAGTAATTTTTTCAGATAATCCGTACTTTCGCGCAAGTCAGCTATGTTGCGAAGTACACAACCCTTAGTTAAATTGATCGACGGAATTCACTGACTTTCTTTATGCATGTAAAACATGAACATATTTGTAACTTAGGCCATGGCCTACGATGATTATTCAAAATTCGAAGACTGTATATTTTAACACTGATCATTTGTTAAGACTCACCTCCAACCATTATTATCTTGGCAGGATATGCTGTGAATTTAGCGGCCTTTCTACCTTTCCTGCTCTCCTCCCAATCTACCATAGTTGTTTCTCCCTCTTTGACATTTCCATGAATGTTCCTTGCACACACAACGCTGTACTGCTTATCTTGGATCCAGTAAACCAAAGCATAGGCCATTGTACGAATTTTGCTGAGAGGATGCTGTTAGCGTTGTCTAAAACCAATTCGGAAAATGGCGCGCAAAAGTGAACACCGCGTTTGAACTCAGTCCATAAAGTGACATTTGATCAGTCGATCGCTCTCAGATAACATGCCCTTATCGGATCGGTTTCCTATTGGTTGGGTACGAAGATCCATTTCAGAGAGAGGAACCGTGTTTACTTAAAATAGAAAAGAGTTCACACCAGCTTCCTAAGTATATTTATTTTCAGTTTTACCTGTCAACTTATAACCAAAGACCTACTGAACGCTTGTACAAATTATCATTTGCATTTCTGTAGATACGTATGCAGTCGTTGTATTCTTTGTTGTGGTCGTAATTTCTCTAAGACAACAGTAACTGTCAGCAGAATTTTATTTGGGATTGGTACCGTCTACTTTTTAGCAATGTTTTGGCGAGTAAAACTTGAACAACCGTAAGTTTTATGAGATCAAGATGATTGTACCTCAAAAACATTATTTTGTATTAAACTTATGAGAACTAAGTCAAGTGATAATTGACCCAATTCACTTTTAAGAAATCACAAGACTGAGCTAAGTAAACATAAAATGACAACAAAAACATCATCATTAGCGAGTTTCATATCCGAGTTTATAGCTAGGTTTTATCTTATTTTTGCCGAAATTCCAAATTTGAACAACGTTAAAATACGCTCGCTTCTAAGCAGCTTGTCAGTGATGCGTTTAGAATGCGTTCACTATTGTTAAAACAAACACCTGAAGGAACACCCTTCATATTAGGTTACAAGTGGGGAATGTATCTAACAGTCAAGTGTCTATAAGTCTCGCGTACGGCCGTGTTTAGCTTCGGATAATAGTTTTTTTTTCACCAATGGCTGAAAATACTGATGACTATTCTTCTTCTATTTGCAATGAAGAAACAACCGATGTTAATAAGCCTTTCGAAATACCCGGTTTGTTTTCCCAAGTCGAGGGAATAGCATGTGATATCAACTCAACATATTTTGAAGTGGATCAAGAAGACAACAGTCAAGTGTCTATTGGAGATGGACTAGAGGAAACAAATGACACAGCTATCAGTGAAGTTGGTTTTAGCCCCCAAAGTCCATCACAATCACTGGATATTTGTGACTATATGGACCTTTTGGAGAATTCCGAATATGTCGTTGATCCTGAGCAAAGGAGAGAAGAGGTTGACCTTTTAGAGCCCGAATTTGATGAAAGTCTTAATGATAGCACACCATGGCCCGAGGAATTATTTTCAAATGTTACCGATGACTATGATGAAATGTTTTCAACTCCAGCTGAAAACTTGTTCGAAGATGATGAAAGTGAAAACAATGATAGGCAAAACGACGAGCATCATCAACCGCTTTATCACAATACCCCTTTGACAGTGTCAGAAAGTTTACTGCTGATCATTACTTTCGCCATACGGCATACACTATCTGGAAGCGCTCTGGAGGATTTGCTTGTTTTGATCAGTTTGCATTGCATCGCCCCTAATTTGTGCCGGAAATCCCTTCAACAGTTCCGAAAATTTTTCAAAAACATCAAGAATCCTTTGGTGTATCATCGTTACTGTTCTTATTGCTTCTTACTCATTGATGACAAAGCTACAGTTGTTTGTCCAAACACTCTTTGTGCACGAGACCTTACAAAGAGGAACTCCTGCTCTTTCTTTATAGAGATACCAATTGCGCAACAGATTTGCAATTTGTTTGCTAAAAATGGCTTTTATGACAGCTTAAGCTATCGTTTCAAAAGGACCAAAAAAAATGAAGACAACTTTGAAGATATTTACGACGGATCCGAGTATAAAAGACATTGCAACCCTGGTCTATTAGATTTTCAACACAACCTATCTTTGTTATGGAATACAGATGGTGTCCCAGTTTTCAAATCTTCTAAGTACTCAATATGGCCATTATACTTCGTTATTAACGAACTTCCGTTTGCTGAACGCACTAAGAGAGAAAACATGTTGTTTGCTGGGCTCTGGTTTGGAGATACTAAACCTTTCATGTTAACATTCTTACAACCTTTTCATTCATCTTTAAGAAAACTAGAAACGGATGGAATTAACGTAAAAGTGAAAAGTAGTGACAATAACGTTCGCCCTCTTGTATTGAGTAAAGTAATCTTGCTGGCGGGAACATGCGACTTGCCGGCGAAATGTCTGGTATGTAATACAATGCAATACAATGGAGAATATGGTTGCTCGAAATGTAAGCAAAAGGGCGAAACTGTTAAAGTTTCTGAGAGAGGACACGTCCACGCATTTCCATTTATTCGGCCGGATCCCACTGGACCACAAAGGACTCATTCAGAAACTCTAAAACACGCTGAAAAGGCAGTAAATAGTGGCAAGCATGTAGATGGTATTAAGGGACCATCATGGCTTGCTGGGCTTTCGAGTTATGACATCATCAAAGGAACTGCAATTGATTATATGCATGGGTTATGCCTTGGAGTTATGAAATCTTTGCTTGGCCTTTGGTTTGCCCCAGAACATTCCGGCAAACCATTTAACATTACGAACAAAGTTACAAAAGCAGATGAAAGGCTACTTCAATTACATCCTCCCTTTGAAATAGGACGAATACCAAGGACAGTTGAAAACCACAGAAAATATTGGAAGGCATCTGAGCTGAGGTCATTTTTACTTTATTATGGGATACCGGTGTTGTTTGGCATTTTGGATGACCATTATTTTCATCATTTTGCTGTTTTTAGTGAAGCATCATTTATTCTTTTACAAGACTCGATATCAGAGATACAACTGCAGCACTGTCAAAGACTCCTAGAATACTTTTGCTTTATGCTTCCCTATTTATATGAACTTCGTTATCAAACTATCAATATCCACAATCTTTTGCACCTTCCTCAAGCAGTGCGGGAACTTGGTCCGCTGTGGACCCATTCGTGTTTTCATTTTGAAGACAAGAATGGGTATATCTTAAAAATGATTCATGGCACGCAAAACGTTTCTTCGCAAATTGTCTCAGCAGTCTCTTTCATTCAAAATTTACCACAGATGGTAGAATCCCTTGAACGTAATTCAAGTGCTTTAGCTTTTTATCGGAAGCTAATTGGATTTCAACAAAATACACAGCAAACACAAGTAATGCATAATGCTTATGCACTTGGATCTTCTTTTTCTCGAGAGCTTACAAAGGAAGAGTTCACTGCTCTAGCAAACGAACTAGGATACAACCCTGACTCGAACACTGTTCTTGCATTTACTCGAATAAAAAAGGATAAAGAGATTTTTCATTCAAGTTTGTACAGGAAAGCGACTGTTAGGAATAGCTATACCGTCATGTATCAATCTGGTGGAAACGGTTTAAGATTCGGGCAAATACTTTACTTTTTCCAATATAAGCCGAGTTGTACAAGGATGGGTAACTGTATGTTCAGATGCACATGCCATGCCTTCAATTACTCCATGATTCAAGAGCTTTCACAAGAGCAAGATATTAATTTGTGTACAGACGACTCATGTCCAGTTGAATTGACTCATGTAATTCCAGTTAAAAGGACAATTTTGAAAGTAATTCCTTTTTCAAGTATCGTCACAAAGTGTATATACCTAAGTTATAAACAAGAGCCATGTCACGAAGAAATAGCCTTTGTTGCAACTTTTCCTAACAAACTGGAACAATATTAATTTTTAAAAGATTTTATTTATCAATCATTTCTCTTTCAAATTTGTATTATAATATTGTCAACTTCAATTTCCGGTTGGCGTGCCCCAGTGCGGTGACCGTGCTGTTTTCATGCATTCATATACAAAAACCGCTCTTAGTTTACAACTATATCTGATTCAGTATAAACAAAGCAGGGAGAATGTAGAGTTTTATGTAGTTTAATGTGGTATTTACGAGGCTTTTGTTTTCTGATTCTGTTGAGATTTTGGGTAAACGTAACGAAGCCCTTGACGAAATCGTCCATGTGTTAACAGATAATATAAGTCTAAAATGAAGTCCCATGGACCTTCAGGATAGACCAGCGATTTAGTTTAAAGTACAACTTTGACGAAAATTGGTCTCTCGGCCAAAGAGTTATTATGTACAGCGGTTTTACCTATGACGTCATAAGTACATGCAACCTTAGAGTAACGCACTTTGACCAGAATACATTTCTTGTTCGAGTTACCTCGAGTGTATTTGACGTTTTAAACGCCTTATCGTTTTAAACGCGTTAATGAATAAATCTAAACAGTCTTTTCTAAATCTTCGATACCTTATCAAATGATAAGTCAATTCGGGAAAGTTGGAAGCTCGCTATTACAAGGTCAACTGATGTTTGTTTAATTACGGTATGTACCGTGTTTGGAGTAGTTATCTATTTTCGAATGTGTATTTGAATTACCAGCGTTTAGAAATATTAGGCATAAAATGGAAACCAAAGGAGCACTTAAGAGTTGCCTCGAATAGTAGATTTGATAAGTCTTGATTATTTAGCGTAAGCCGAACCCTTTCTTAAACGCCATGCAGTCATCTGTTCATTAGATATTTTTGTCCAAACCACGAATCTTGAAAATAATTTTACTTAATAGCGGAAAATTATATAAAAAATTCTTGCAAATTAAGTTTTTGCCACTAAGGTTTATATAAAAAAGGTATAGATCACCCCAAAAATTAATGTTCTCGATATGATCTCCAGGACGATGCTACGCGCTGTTATTTGTTTGCATATTTTATGGCAGATTTTGCAGATGTTAGACAGATCTGTTTTTGATCTGCAGGTAGTCTGTAGAATATGATCATTGCAGACAACCTTCTTACCAACATCTGCACAGACTAAGAGCAGATCATGCAGACCTAAAACAAGGCTGCAGTGCATCTGTTTTGGCAAAAACAGATCTGCTGCAGATCTGTTGCAGATCTGCCCGTTTCGTACGGGCAAGGTCTTAAAATATTCTTGTGTGTCGCCTTTTTTCGAGTGGCTCTTGGAAAGGTACTTCGCAAAGAAAAATTCAATAACTAAAGATCTTTTTCTTTAAAAGCATCAAAGTAAGTGAAGAAACATTTTCGAAGGACTCCTTTGCCCTCCTGAGCCCAGGAATCAAACCTTCTGGGTTGCATTGGTGTAAGGTGATGAAATTATAGCAGTGCGCATCGTCGTCTCACTAATTTTGAGGTGTTCTATCCATTTCTAAGGTTCATTTTGAGACGACTTCTTGGTATAACAGCGTGGGGTCGTGTGACCTCTAAAGTGTAAGTCCCCAATTCAAAGATAAATACCTCCTGCCAGTTGTTTGCCCATTTGTCATAGAGGTTCTTAATTTCCTCATCAGTGGTAGTAGGGCTGATGTTTTTCAAATGAGAATAACCATCAAAAGAAGACATCTGAAGTGAAAATGAGAGGAAAAGTTGAATATTTAAGATTGCAGAAATGCATGAACCCCCCAAAAAAACTATAGAAATCCAACCACGTTCGGTGTCCTAGTGCCCTTGGCGGAACGAATTCTGAATAGCATTGGAGTCAGGCTCTCTTTTCCTCCTTTTCCCCCTCCCTCCCCTTGGAAAAGTGTATCTTAGCACCGCATATTCCCTTGATACCTTCTTATCACCATTCACTTTTTATTTTTGATATTATTTTCACTATTATTATCGTTTTATTTTCTTTTTATTTCATTTAGCTCTAAAATGCTTTCACTCCTACGTGAAACAATCCAAGTAAAACAAATAAGAAAACAATGGAATTTTTGTCTACTACTATGTATTATTGAGGGAGCGTTGCGTGACAACACTATAAACGGCTGTTGATGACGTTTGGAATATTTTACTTCAGACGGGCGTATTTGTATCTCTTGTACTAATAAAGATTATACTAAATTCGTATCGCGCGCTTGTCTTATGGTGCTTTATCGTTCGGGTTTCTTTTAGCTCTAATACTTAGCTTGTTAATACAAATCGAATTCCGAAGAATTCCTTTTAAAAAACGTTCTTGTTTTAACGAGGGTAACCTGTGGCCCTCGTTCCATAATCGAATTGGATTTTATGGGGGAAACCGGAGAAACCCTTGAAGCACAGGATATAACCAACTGGAAACTCTTCTCACATATAACACCGAGTCCGAGTGCAGACATTGTCACGTTCGTTCGAAATGCTATAACAAAAGTGTGTTTTCTGTCTATTTTCCTCTTATTTCAGTTGGTAGAGCAACAGACTTCGTGATGAATATTTTGTTTACGCCGTTATGAGAAAAGCTGTGCCAAAATAATCTTGTATTTTCGATGTTTGGTTTTAGATTTATTACCAGTCAGACTCTGTAACGCAATCATTGCCACGCATTCTCAAAGCATTAGAAATATTACAATTTGATTGAAATAATACGTTTTCATTTTAGTAAATGATTGTTAACTTTATTTCGATGATGATGATGATTAAAATATTGAAGTGGGTGCAATAAAAACATGATTTTCAACTTTCGTGATTTGGTCGCCATCTTTGTGCTCCTCAAGATCTAAGAACACATGGCGGCCCCGGATCCCCGGAATGCACTTCAAAAAAAAAAAAAGGGTATAATCAGTCGCTCGTATCTCCGCATCTAAAACTTCTTTTAGCTAGAATTTTGGCTGAGACATACAGTTTTAGTTGCTCTTTCAGTCTGTGGAGGTTGTGTCGTATATAAGTATTTGGAAGTGGTTTTCGATGACGTAGGTTTGAGCAAGTAATGATGAAAAGGTAAAATATCTCAGCCACTAATGTAATATATGACGTAATGTTATATGATCCCAATGTTATCATTATATAATCATAGACACTACTTATTGTACTTGAGTAGTTATAACAGGGGCTTGAAATAAACATCTTGATTCTACACGATCTGAGCGACTACAACATGGTGTCAGAACGTGGTCTATGAGCGAACCATTACTCGTATCAGTTAGAATGGCATCGAGTCTACAATGGGCAGCGCCCAGAGAAATGTCTTCTGAAGGCAACGTCAGCGAGAACTATCGAAAGTTCGAAGAACACTGGAATCTATTCGAGAAAACAGAACTTAAAGGAAAATCCGAAGAGGAGCGATGCTCGTATTTTCTGCTCTGCATTGGCGAGAAGGGTCGAGAAGTGTACAAGACACTGGACCTTCCTGACGAAACGACGACTGACGACAAAGGCGAGACAGTTTGGAACAGGACTACAGCGGATATCAAGACGGCGTTCAAGACTTACTGTAACCCGAGAAAGAACATCACTTTTGAAAGACACAAATTCAACACGAGAAACCAAGAACAAGGGGAGACAATTGATCAATACGTGACAGTATTGAGGACTCTTGCTTCACTGTGTGAGTTCAAAGATCTCAAAGACGGACTCATACGCGACCGGATTGTGTGCGGCATATCTGATCAATCCCTGAGGGAACGCTTATTACGCGAAGCAGACCTGAGCTTAGACAAGGCACTCAACATTTGCAGAGCATCCGAACACTCCAGACAACAGTTAAAAACTATCTCAGAGGCCAAGAACGCGAACGTAGACTTCGTCAAACAACGACAACCCAGATACAACGAGCGCCACACCCCCACGCAGACAAGAACGACAGGCGACTCCAAGCAAAAGCCATGCGGTAATTGTGGAATCCTACACAGGCCAAAATCATGTCCTGCCTACGGGAAAGAATGCAACAGTTGCTCAAAGCTCGGACACTTTGCAAAATACTGTCGATCAAGCCAGCAACAGCAACAATTTCAGCAGAAATATCAACCAAGAAATCACCGAACACGTGTACACGAAGTAGAATACGACGTCATTGAGAGTGATTATTCCGACCACGGCGTTGATCAGATTACAATAGACTCTGTCAACGAAAGCATCGATCACAACGAACAGTATGCAGACATTCGCATTGGTAACAAGGACCTGAAGTTAAAACTCGACACCGGAGCAGAAACAAGCGTCTTAACAAAGGAGGATTTCTACAAAGTCGTGCCTCGTAAGCGTCGCCGAGAAAAACTACAAACGTCCCACGCAAGACTCACAGCTTTTGGTGGTCACGCAATACCTGTCATAGGACAATGTTCTTTAATGTGTCAATTTAAGAACATCAAACAAATAGTCCAGTTTCAAGTCGTCGAAGCTGGGAAGTCACTTCTAGGATGCGAAGATTGCGAAACCTTACAGCTCATAACATTTAATGTTCATGAAATGGAAAGGAACACTGACTCAAGCAAGCTGATTGGACTCAGCAAGGAAGAAATCCTTAAGGAATACTCAACATGCTTCGAAGGATTAGGCCGGATATCGGAACCTTACCACATCAAGATTGACAGCTCAGTTAGTCCAGTTATACACCCACCAAGAAAACTACCGGCAGCGCTACGCGAAAAAGTGAAAGACGAACTAGAACACATGGAAAGAGCGGGAGTCATCACTAAAGTCAATGAACCAACTCCATGGGTCAACTCGATGGTCGTCAACGAAAAACGTTCCGGAAAGTTAAGAATCTGCATTGACCCCCGTGACCTAAACAAAGCTGTTAAGCGCGAACATTATCAACTCCCAACACAAGAGGAGATTACCGCGCGTTTATCTGGAGCCAAATTTTTTAGCCATTTGGATGCCCAGTCCGGATTCTGGCAGATTCCTCTAGACGAAGAGAGCTCACTCTTAACAACCTTCAACACACCCTTTGGTCGGTATCGCTTTCGAGTAATGCCGTTTGGGTTCGTGTTTGCTCAGGAGGTATTTCACAGAACTGTCAGTGAATTGTTTGCTGATGTAACCGGATGCGAGACAGATATCGACGACATTCTCGTTTGGGGCAGAACCTTGGAAGAACACGACAGAAACCTTAAATAGACTTTGGATCGCGTTAAACAAATTAACATGACTCTAAACAAAGAAAAGTGCAAAATCAGATGCACTGAGCTCGTCTACCTCGGAGAGAAGCTAACAGCAGATGGAGTCAAACCTGACAACAGCAAGATCAAAGCCATCATCGACTACCCAACACCCCAGAACAAACAAGAGATTCAACGCCTACTAGGAATGATCAACTTTGTCGCCAAGTTCACTCCAAGAATATCAGAAACCACAGCGCCGCTCAGAGAACTTATACGGCGAGACGTCGAGTTCCACTGGAGCCATCATCACCAAAAAGCCTTTGAAGACCTCAAGAAACAGCTATCCACGTCAGACACTCTCCAGTATTATGATGTAACTAGGCCCGTTATTATCCAAGTCGACGCTTCACAAAAAGGACTCGGAGCTGCACTCTACCAAGATAAAGGGCCCGTCGCCTATGCCTCAAAAGCGCTGAATGAGACTCAACAAAACTATGCACAGATCGAGAAAGAACTGTTTGCTATAGTCTTTGGATGCAAACGCTTCCATCAATACATCTACGGGAAGACGGTAACCGTGGAGACAGACCACAAACCACTTGAAGCAATTTTCAAAAAACCACTATCCCAAGCTCCATCACGTCTGCAGAAAATGCTACTTCAGCTACAAGCCTATGACATCCATGTAAAATACACAAAAGGAACTGAAATGTACATTGCTGATGCACTGTCACGTGCATTTCCGCCGGAAGTCACCACGGAGGATTTCGAAAGAGAAATTCAAGACGAGAAGTACATACATCTTATGTCATGTGAGGCGTATGTCACTGACCGTAAGCTGCAAGAGATAAAGGAACACATTCAACGTGACATCACCATGCAAGCCCTGATCAAACAGATCAGGAGCGGCTGGCCCGAACATAGATCGTCAGTCCCACTAGTGTCTAGAGAATATTTTGCTTACCGCGACAGACTGACCGAGAATGAAGGATTGGTCTACGCTGGACATACAGTGTTAATACCACCAACACTCAGAAAAGATACTCTCCACAAGCTGCATCAGTCCCACCAGGGAATCGAGAAGACTAAGCAACTGGCAAGACAAAGCATCTTCTGGCCGGGAATGTCTACCCAGATAGAAGACATGATATCCTCATGTCCGACGTGTCTGAGACACCGCAACGCCAATGCCAAAGAACCTCTACACCCACATGAGCTGCCACAACGGCCATGGCAGCGCGTAGCAACAGACCTGTTCAACTGGAAAGGAAAACCCCACCTTGTAGTAGTTGACTACTATAGTCGCTACCCAGAAGTATCAGAACTGAGGGATGAAAGATCAATAACAGTGATCAACAAAATGAAGTCCTTTTTCAGTAGACACGGTATTCCTGAAGAGGTTGTGTCAGACAACGGTCCCCAATACTCCTCAGAAGACTTCAAAGTCTTTGCAAACAACTATGGATTCATACACACAACTACTAGCCCTAGATACCCCCAGTCAGGTGGACTACATGAGAAGACAGTACAAACTGTGAAGCGACTACTCGAAAAGGCAAGAGAGTGCAACGAGGATCCCTACCTAGCCCTACTCCACTACAGGAACACACCAATCAATGGAGTCACACCAGCCCAAGCCCTTATGAGTAGAACCTCGAGATCTACAGTTCCAACAGCAGCAAAGAAACTACAACCATCTGCGCTGGACCATAAGGAGTTTATTGACAACAGAATAACTCAACAACACAGACAGAAGGCATACTATGACCTCAATGCACAACCACAGCTTCCACCACTGCAAGAGAATGAGGAAGTCAGAATGAAGAAAACACCCGAAGCACCTTGGGAACCAGCTACAGTTGTAACTAAGCACCACACGCCAAGGTCTTATGTAGTAAAGGCTGATAATGGTACCCTCTACAGAAGGAACCGGCGACACTTAATGAAAATTAAGAGTCCAAACATTCCGGAGGAACCAGTAGAAGTCGACATTGAGGATACAACACCCACATCCGATCCTGTACCTGAACAGAAACCAGAACCTGCCAAGATCGACACACAAGACCTAAAACCAAACATTAGGATGAGCAGTTTTGGGCGGTTAATTAAACCCAACCCAAAATATGCTACATAGACTGATTAATAACCTAGAACCCATGGATTTGATCAAAGACTGTTTTATCATTTATATATTGGTATAGTTTAGTCGTTGTTCCGGTTTATTATTTGAATGTTTATTTAGGAAAAGGGAGATGTAATATATGACGTAATGTTATATGATCCCAATGTTGTCATTATATAATCATAGACACTACTTATTGTACTTGAGTAGTTATAACAGGGGCTTGAAATAAACATCTTGATTCTACACGATCTGAGCGACTACAACAACTAACACAAAATAATTATTCAAGACACGTATTATTTCTTGTTATACCAAATACTGCTATGCCTTCATGGTGTGGTCTATTTGATATGGCACGAAAATAACACTTACCTTGATAACTACTGCTTCTTTATAAATGAACAGTTGCTTGCCGACGTGTCGTTGGTGCTAAGTTTTTGATACTGTACTAGTATCTTCACTTTCACATCCCCATAATCCTTTGCGCCATGGCGGCTAGTATTCAAAACGGTATGGTTTTTCGGCTTTTGGGTCTGGGGTAGGGTTTCAGTTTTTGACATTTGGTCTTGGATAGGGTATCATCTTTGTCTGGGATAGGGTTAACAATATGGTAGTTTTTGTCTGGCGAATAGGCTACGCTTTCTGCCGGCACAAAAACAATAAAAACGTTAATAAATATTTTTTGAATAAATTGAATAGCCGTCATTTCGTCTGGGATAGGGCGTACAATTCTTAGTTTTAGTCTGGGGTAGGGTATGTAAAATCAAAATGTTTGAAGGCTACTTGTCAATCATATACAAAACGGAAGTAATCGTGCTGGTGTCTAGATACCAGTCTCTGCTCGAAAAAATCGGCGAACCATCCCGCTTGGGATTTGGCTAAACAATCGAGAATTGTCGTGTTCTGGCAACCCCGTGTGATTTATGACTGCACACAGCACACTTGCGCGTTTTCTATTTCTTCAATTACTTTCCTTTTATTTTCCACAATCACAAGCTAATAAAACTTTTAACAATACGATTACGTTCATTATTTGGGAATCACAAGCTAGTATTCAAAGTTCTATATTAGTGCTGATGGGGCAGCAACCCCCCTTTTAGTTTGGGATCTTGTTTGCAATGCATAGTTTTACTTTTTGTTTGTTCAAAATATCCCCAAGACTCAGGAAACAGCATTTCTGAATTCCCTTAGGAGACCTAGTTGGCGGCGAGATTCATCTAACATCAGATTTTACTGACCCCCCTTTCTTGGATTCCTGGGACTGCCCCAGCAATGGAAATTAAACTATGAGGGATTTGATGCACTGGGTCTAGGAATTAGAATGGTCAGTAAGGGAGTTTTTCCAAACATTTTTCAAATTTCTTAAATTCTTCTAAGCTTTTTAAAATACACATCTACATGTCCACAATCAGTTTTGATAAATGTGTATCAGCCATTAACAAAATAAATGGTTCTAGTGCATTCTGTACATTCTATTTTCACCCCTAAAGCAGCCATGAAACGAGTACGCACGGAATGTTATCATGGCTTTCTGGATGTGATTCCTAGGTGAGAAGCATTATGAATGCCCCTGGGTCGGCAGTTACCTATTTCAGCAAGAAAATCCAAGGTTTCAACCTCATTTGCTCAGGTTTGCAGTACCAGTCAGTGCTAGATATATTTTTGACCCCCCCCCCCCCCCCCCCCCCCTTCAGAGTCTGGTAGCTTAATCACAGCCTACATTCTGTTTAACTCAATAAATTCTGATAATCTTTGCCAAGATTCTCCCAGCTGAAACGACTGACATCAACCTGAAATGGAAAACATTTTATGGATGGTGTCATAGTAAGCAGGTGATGGTGGTGGATGTGTGTGGGAGGGAGGGGTTGGTGGGGGTAATTTAATATAATTACCTAATGTGAGTAGACCAGCTTTGACTCCCAAGGGGGGGGGGGGGGGTGCTCCGCCAGAATTTGGGTAGGGGTGTTCCTCTGGGATTCTGAAAGGGGTACCCTGTTTATGACAAAAGAAAATCAAATTTGTAGGCCCTGTTTATGACAAAAGATATAATTAATTGCACTGAGTTCCTGTTTCAATTATCATGTCATCTTGCGTATCATTTTTTTACGACCATGGTAACCAGTTTCCGTCAATACGAAAGTAGAAATCCTGAAATATGACAAAAAACTCAGGAAGAATTTGGACCTTGAGTGAAATTGCATACCCTGTTTATGACAAGAAGCTTGAAAAACCATACCCTGTTCAGCGGATCATCCCCGTATAGTTCATATATGGGAGTACCCTCCCCCCCCCCCTCAGGCTTTGACTTTTCTCAACATTTAATATAGTTTCAATATTAGAATGCTGATTGAGATAAGGAGAGAGAGATGATGGGACCAATGCTGAAGGGGCTTCTGACTCATAGACCATGAGGGAGAGGTCTAATTGTTTTAGTATAAACCTACTAACCAGTCAAATGAATGGATACAAACAATTTTGAAATTAAGTTTGAATATTTTTTTTGGAGGTCGTTTTGATTTTCAAAACCAGCATCTTTTTGTTATGTAATATACTGCTAGTATGCTGTAGCTCAGCCAATCATAATGTAGGATTTATGATAGACTATTAGTATAGTTTTATGCTAATCGGCAATAGACTAATGATACCTTTCATACAGTTCTCTTGTACCTTACATACTCCTGTTTCAGTGATCAGTGTATAGAAGTGAGAATAGTGGATACTTCAAAGCAAGTTTCTTACAATTAGTGGTGATAACTAGTAGAGTACTAGCGTGGACTGCATCAGTGTTTCTGAATAAAACAGCAGGAACTTGTGGATAAATTGAATCACCGTAAAAAAGCTTTGTGAAACTGACATTTCGGATGTTAGTCCTTCGTCTGACTGAACTACACTTACTCCGACGTCAGACTAACCTCAGTTTCACAAAGCCTTTTGTGGTGATTCAATTTATCTACAAGTTCATGCAAGTTTCTTACAGCCCATTTCATGTTTTTTCACTGTCTGGCATTTTGGCCTCCATCGATCAAATTTGCAAAGGACCAAGTAAATTCCAATGATGGGTGTGGGCTGTTGAGTCACAGGAATATTTATTGTTCATGATCAGAATGACTAGGAATGTACTGGGCTCATTGCTGAAGGTCTGAAGTCATTTAGGTCAAAGAAACATGAAACAGGCTGTAAGAGTTTGAGTGTCCATGTGTCATGGTGGAGCCATAAAGTGATCACATTTTGACATTTGTGTTTGGTGAGAACTAATATAGAACGGATGGAAGTATTCTTTATTTAAATACCTTTAACGTATGGTTCCTGACAAAGCCAGGGTTCTTACAGAAGTAGCGAAGCTTCTTAGCAAGCTGTTGTTGAGTTGAGTAGAGGTAAACATCTAGACAAATGCAAAAGAAATGCCAATAATGAGAGAAAAATAATGCTGCAAAAATACCTTCTAGAATTGGTTGCTTTGTCTTATCCCCCTCAGCCTCCTGTGAGGATAAAAAGTGACTTGAAATATGATTCAAGAATCAGGCATACCTTAGGGTTTTCATTAAGGATCAGAGATTGGAGAATGCTCTGGTAACTGAGCAAAATTCCCAGGCTTATACTAGCATGATCTTCCTTTTATTTCAAAATTTAATGAAAATCCTGGTACCAGCATATACTTACCCGGAAATATCTCTGGGTATGCCAGGTTGTTGGGGCAGAGAGGATAACAGCCTAGCTGTACAGCCTCTAACCTGACATGATGAATTAATAATTAGGAATTCAAAAGAAATCTATAGTAAATGTATATGGATGGAAAGATGGAAAGTTGGATGGATGCATGCATGGACAGAGGAGATGGGAGAGGGGGACTGGGGGGGGAGGGCTTTTAATGAGAATTACATTTTTATTTTGCCTAGGAATAAGAAAAAACGTTCACCACAGGGAGGGGAAGGGAGGACTGCGACGTCCCCCACATTAAAAACTGTTCCACCATCCCTGGGATGAGTAGTTGACTAATGGCTGGATAATACATGGTTAGGTGGATTGATACACAAATGAATCTAAGGAATGAATAGAAGGATGGATTGAAAAAATATAAAGAATAGATGGATGATTCAGTAGGTTAAGGGAAAGACCAATGAAAGGATAAAATAAATAAATGGCTTACATTGCGACACCAAAAAATTCATGTCGAGCTGTGGAGACTGCAAGATCAGCATCCATTAGGACAGCTTCATAGTCTTCACGTGATTGTTGATACCCCCAGTTTATGACTTTGTATCCTAGACGTGTCTTTGCTTCAGCAAATATGCCTAATAATAATTATTTAATATTTTTTCTTATATATTAAGCTTTATAAATAACTACTCATTCTTTTTCTACTTCTTATAGCTATATAATTGTATAAATATTTATACAGTTTTTCTAAGTTTTCTAGTTTGAATAGCTATATCAAGTTCATATTAACATGGAAGAGCCACCTTGTGGATTAATAATATTAATGCTCATCATCATCATCATCATCATCATCATCACAAAGTTTGCTTATTTACCAGAGTTCTCCAATCCCCAACCCTATACTTTGCTATGCGTTGTGCTCTGAACACTTCTACGTTTTGGCGCTTCTCCTATAGGTTTCGATAGGTAGAGATTGTACATTGATATAACAATATAGGAACATCAAAGTGAAAAGCTAAAACATAATTGGTATAGAGTACAATTCTAAAACTTGTCAAAAAGTTGTCAAAAATAAATCAAAAACTTGTACATAGAAGTGTTCACAGTACGATGTGTTGCACAGTAATGAAAACACTCAAAGAGCACAATAAAAGCTGTACTACCTGTTCCAACTACTAGCTTCAAATAGCAACAATCCCTATGTCAAAATTGTCATCATTACCATCCATTTTGTCGATATCACTTCAATAACCATAACTATTTCCCATGACCATCATATTAGCAAAAACATATTTTCATTATTTACAAACACAAAACTTACTGGGGACTTCCGAAAATGTTTCTCCTATGACTGACACTTTGAAATCAAGTTTTTCCTCTAACAAATGAAAAATAGCATCAAAGAATGATTCAGGGTTCTTGTCATGTTCCCTGGAAAAAAATGCAGAAACATTAAATAGTTAATAACATAATACTAGTAAACAATACATTTTTTTGTTGCCATTGTTTTTCTTTCTTGTTTTGAAGGGAACCAAGTGCGGCATAGCAGTTGTGCACTCTCTTTGACACTTTTGGCCAGGCATTATCTGTTGGCCAGTCCTTATTTTTATAGTCTTGTGGCAGTAAGTGTTCACTAGAGCAGATTTCCATTGACTGTGAAAAGCTCACGGCATGAACATGGTCATGATATGGCAAGCATAATTATGTTAGACCATTGTGCAAAAAATCACTCTTCATCCAATAAAATGCCTGAAACGCAGCATGAACATGGCGTGGACATGGTCACATGCACAAATTGTGAGAGAAAAAAAAACTCCAATCAAAGTTCTAGAAAACATCATGGTCGTGGCAAGGCATGCATACGGCACTGACTTTTTCATAGTCATATAAAAACTGCTTGACTGCTAGTCAAAATTGACTTGTTCACAATATTTGTAATAACCAACTCATTTTTTTTTAATTACAATTTTTGGCTATAATTAATAATTATAGTATACTGTACACTGTATATAATAATGTTGAATGGATATTCATTTGATAACTATACCATCGATGAGCCCATAGAATATGAAGTGGGTGATCATTTGGTCTTGACAGCCTTGTGTTGCACTGTAGGTTTCAAAAATATAGTATGTTCTTAGTTATTTCATTTTACTCAAGTGCTTAACTCGTAAAAAATTTAAGATATAAAAAACTGTTATCTGTCTTACATACTCTGATCTAACAGGGGCAGATCCAGGATTTTTTTCTAAGGTGGGGTGCACCCTTTGATTACGAACTCAAACACTAAAAACACGGTAAATATCAGCTTATCTTTGGGGGGTGCGCTCCCCCTGCACCCCTCTCCTAGATCTGCCCCTATCTAAACATGTCACATTTGAATATCGTTCACAAGAAAAGCCTAGCAAACCCTTAATAGTTAGTGGTTTCCAGCTTCTCAAGCATTTTAGCAGCATTCCAATATTATTGTTTAGATTAGAATGTCTAAAACAGAAAATTGTTTTATATCTCTTTTATAAAATTGAATACAAGTGCACAAATCAATGAATACTGCTTTGTTTTCCCTATAAAAGTTCAAATTTAGAGCATGTGTGGCATGAAAAATAATATTAATTGAGGGTTTAGTAGGTATTACAATGTACTTTGATCTAAAATTTGACCAGCATTTTGACCAATCAGATTCAATCAGAGTGTGCAGCATTAAAAATCTGTTATTTAAAAAAAGTATATTCAGTTCAACTTACAGTGATCTGAGGAATTGGGAAATAGAGGACTCTGCATTTTGGTTTGATTTGATCTGAAATTCCTTTTGGTCTGTGATCAGGAATAAGTTTGAGGAATGAATCCACAGAAGTTAGGAATGAATTCATGTTGAATTCAGAATTGAATACAACAACATCTGCAACTAAACTGAAGCAGGTAATAATAAGATACTTTAGTAGGTTAAATGGATGGATGGATGGATGGATGGATTGATGGATGGATTGATGGATGGAAGGTTTGATGGATGGATGGATGGATGGATGGATGGATGGATGGATGGATGGATGGACGGATGGATGGACAGATGGATGGATAGATGGATGGATTGATGGATGGATGGAAGGTTTGATGGATGGATGGAAAGTTGGATGGATGGATGGATAGATGGGATGGGAAGGGTGGGTGGATAAGTGGATGCATAAATGGATGGTAGTTTGGGGAAAAAGGCAATCACTGACAATATGAAAACTTGTTACAGCTAGTCACCCCAGCAATACTTGTTTTGATGCAGGTCAACAGAGTCGAACTGAAAGCAATGGGAAGGTGCCTCTGGCAGCCACTACACACTCCATGTATGACCCTGGAGCAGAGCTCCAATCAGTTTGAATTAGTTACTGACAGTTTGAAAAAAGGAAGAAAAAACTGGAGCCAGAAAAGCTCTCAGGGTTGAAACACAACCAACTCAGCTCACATGGGACACCTGGGTATTGAACCCTGCAGGACAGGACCTAGAGGTGAGATAAGGTGAGCTCACGATCTTTACATCCTTGCTATCCTGACTCCCCAATGAGTGAATTGCATGTAAATCTTGTATTATCTTATTGTCTTACCAGGAAATAATTTGGTTATATCCATATTGGAAGTCCCTCTCTTGCTGCTTTCTCACAGGATAGACTAACTGATTTTCATGGAAATACAGCACTTTTTTGAGATCAGTAAGGTCTGGTCTTAAGGCTATTAATTCCGCCAAGTTCAAAACAGAACTGGAAAATAAAATGCTGCAATAAAATAGTAAATTACATCCTTAAATAATGATAATTAACAACACTGTGTGCAACACTGTTTTCTTGCATATCTTGTGGTAAGTTAGTTTGTAGCCTACCGATACTGATGCACTTCAGATATACATTGGGCAAAGTACAAGGCACTCGTCCTTACTCTCCAATGCCATTTCTTTGCTGGCAGACAGAATTTGACACAGCCAGGTATTTTCTGGACCAGCAGATCAACCAGCTGCTTGTGAGATCCACCATAGAATGGTTCGATTAGTAACACATGCCCTTCATCTGATTGTGTGCTCCTTTGCACATCATCAGAGTCTTCTATGGTTTTATCATTCCTTGAAGTTATCAAAATAAAATTTTGTTGAACAGTCTATGTCAGTCACAAGGGGTTATTTGAAGGGGCAAAACAAACCTCTCCTCATCTCTTCCTTGCTGTTTTTAACATTACTTAAATCAACCATAAAAGTGAAGAATATAAACCTCCTACCGGTTTCCGTAAAGCTCTGCAGTAACACCTGAGTATCTGCAGGCTCTGCTTGGGGAGAGGAGGAGAACATAGGGAAGAGGAGAGCCTTCCCCTCCTCGCTCCCCTCTCCCTAGGCTCCGCTTCCTTCCCAGTCACCTTGAAGGCCTGATACTCAGGCTAGCCCTGATGTCACTTATAGGGTTTAAAATAATGGCTGGTCATCACGCAATGTCCAGCCAGAATTGCAAATTGTCTGATCAAATCTTTGCCTTGCCGATTACTTTTACTAGTAACTAATTTAACCAGTCATCATGATAGGCTACTAAGCGGCCGTTATTTTAAGTCCTGGACTACACACTCTGAGTGGTTCAAAAACTATGCTCTCTTTCAAAAAAAAATGCAGCTCAGTGCTACAACACTCTCTGCATTAATGTGCTGCAGGTTTGTAAAGAAGTAAAAGAAGTCTAGTAAGCATTTCATATAATTTGTTCTCAGGAAATGCTTTTCGCATAATGAAAAAAAAAAAAAATTTTCAGACTGCATAAAATTTACTAATAATCATCCCCTATACCAATTTTTCATCTACCCCTCCCTCATAAAAATAATTCTGAAGCTTACTTTGTCCAGCTGGCCAAGTAGGCTGATGTCGTCCCATCATTTGACTCACTCATTTCTACCTCTAAATCACCTAAAACACCAACCTCATGCAGCCCACCTCAAGACTTCAACATTAGACTTTCAAAATATTAAAACATTGAATATTATAGAAAGAATTTCAAGACATTTGAAATTTCGAAGTTTAAATTGTCCGCCATTTTGGGAATTATTTGTCCTACATGGTCGTATTGCGCGTGCTCAAGTCTAGCGGTTTTACTTCGCGGGCTCGTGTTATGGTTTTTTCGAATTTTTGAGTCGAAGAAACAAAATGGCGGACGCCGAGGGCAAGTTTTCTTTTGTCACAGAAGGCGAACACGAGCTCATTTTAGGGAGCTCTCTTAACCAAAACGCAAAACAGGAATATGCCTTTCATACCATAAGATGTGAGTACAAAAATGTATTTCTGGGAAGTGGAAAATTTATTCTTTTGTCCGGAACGTCGAGCATATGTTTTTGACTTGTGTGGCGGGCGCTGTTTACTGTTTTTTGGCTCGGTTTTAAGTTTATAGTTATGGGAATACAATATTTGTATCTTGGATACACATAAATAAGGTGTATCAGTTACAAATTATTTTTTCTATATAATTATTTATTTAGGTTTTTAGGTATGAATTAATTAAATAATGATTTATTGCCTAAAAGTAATTTTAACTTTTAACTTTTATGTGTCAGCTGTTGTGGCCTAGTTCGGCTTTTAGCCTTCCTTTTCGTCGGGGAAGTATTTTATAGTTTTATTTCACTTTCTTTCGTTTACATAACCCTTTAGAATATTTAATTTTTAGAAAATTTCAAAAGTAAACTCAGGGATATGATTCATAATTTACACCAGATATCAAAGATATCTTCTATCTTCATTGGCTATTTTTCCATTTATACGAGTACAATCTGTGAGGAATTCTGAGTAAACATTTAAAATGGGTATAAAGAAAGAAATAATACTAAAGGACCCCAGGATGATTTCAAGAGGTTGGCTGTTACAGTGGCCGCAGAGAGGGTGGAGAAGGTAAGGGGGTTCTTCAGACACCCCCTTTTTCCCTTTTCCCATACTAGTCTCTTATATTTTCCAATCTCAACCCCCCCTCTTTTCCTCCCCCCTCCCTTAAAATACAGTATTTACATGTAGCTTCTTCTTTAGATTTTTTATTCATTCCAATAATTTTTTAAAAACTTCCAGATAAAATAGGGTGACTAGCTACCCAATCCATCTGCATGTTTGGGACTGAAAAGATGACATTATTACAGCTGTTTGCATTACTATGCGGCCACCCCAAACACAAATCGCGTTGTGTAGTTTGCAATAGACTGCCGTCAATCAAACACCTCATTCTACTTGGATGTACTCAAACTCTTTGCAATCGCTTTAGGAACTTTCCTTCGTGATATCTGACTGAGAAAGTTTGATAGAAAAGCCAACTCACTGATCCAAACGTGTATAAATGGCATCAACATGAATGATTGACAGAAGTCTATTGGCTGCGTAGTAATGCAAACAACAGTAACACTAAAGAGAATCATAAAAGTGGTTTGGACATTTTCATAGTCATTGTGGATGGCAATGCTTGGACATTGATGCAATCACATTGCATCGCTAGCTGATTAGCGATGGCGGGATTGCCATTAACATGGTCATCCAAGCCACATGAAGATCTAACTATTTGCAGATGTAATTACAAAGACAGCACCTCCTCAGTTGTTTTCAGACCCTGAGTGTTGGTCCTGCCAAGGCTTGAACCATGACATCCTGCACAACATAATATACTGAGGATCTTAATGTTAGTGACAGTCAATCTCACTGGTACATTGCATTCAATTTTGATAATTCTATTATTTTTTCATTAGATGATTTCAAGCCTGCATCAGTTGATTCAACAAAAGCAAGTGAACTTGTTGTGGGAGATAAAAGCGAAGTTACTATAACAGTCCCTCATATCCAGGTATATACATAAAGTCCTACAAATGTAAAAAAACCTTCAAATTTTAGTGATACCCTGAAACAACCTCTGGGTTAATCAAAATCTGTGCACAGCCAACTCAGAGGTTGAATTGGAATATGGTATAGACGACTTTCATAATTCAGTTTTTTCTGATAAAGAAAATGAAGCCTGTTTACCAGAAACTATCAATGCTATTTGAGAAAATACTTCATGAAAACCATTTCCAGAAAATTTTGTAAAACTTGACTGAATACCAAAGAAGTTATGAAAGAAAGAAAATGGAGAGTTTTGTATGTATATATCACTGGAGGCCTTGGAGGCATTTTTTGGGTGCATTTTCAGAACTTCAAATGCTCACATCTTGTAAAGGATTTTTTACTTTAATTAGAAACTCACACGCCTTATCTAAATCGACAAGTAAAATGATTTAAAATGGTTTTCACTCCAAAAACATTGATTTTTAATGTTTATGCAAATTAGCAGCAGCCATTTATGAAAGTGGTCTATGTTGGGGTTTTTGATGGAAGAATTAAATTGGAGAACCAAGTGAAAGACCTTGAATCAAGGCCTGGGAGACTCAATAATGCATTTAATTTTGTATTGTTTATAGGATTCTGGAGCTACAGTTTACAAAGGATCCAAGAGACCTTGCCCTAAAGAATTTTTATTAATTATTGACAAAAAGACACAGGTAGGACTACAGTGTGGTTTAAATTATTATTAAATGAATTTATGAAATGATAAAATTCATCACTGCATTCATGGTAACTAGAGAAATAAAAGGATAGCCAAAAGGTAAAATCGCATTGAAAAGGGGTACTTACAGCCACTCACATGCGCCCTCTGGCAATTTTTTCTGTCGTGACGAAGAAGGTTTTGGTGGGTGTCAATCACAAGGTGTTTCCATAACATTGTCGGAAAACACAAAACTATAAAGGCATGTGCCTATAGAATGTCATGGAAATGCCTTGATTAACGTCCACCAAAAGCTTCTTCGTCACAACAGAAACAATTGCTAGAGCGGCGTGTGTGATTGAGAATGGCTGTAAAAACATGCAGCTGAAACATGAACTTACAGTACCAGCAATTTTATCTGAAACAACCTATAGGCTGATCTAAGTCTGGGAACAGCTAACTCACAGATAGAAATGTGTTGGCAGGTTTTACAGAGGGAGGAAAGACCAGAAACAAACATAAATAAAGGGAGATTTCCAACAAACTCTACATACATGTGATGCTGAGTCCTGGAATCAATCCCAGTGATACTCTAGATATCCAGGTGATCTCATTTTGACAACCCACCAAAAACTAGCCATCATCTTGCAGGAAGAAATTTGATCAGGCAACCCATCCATTCTTGTACCCAAAGCCTTCTTAATAATAATAATAATAATAATAATAATAATAATAATAATAATAATAATAATAATAATAATAATAATAATAATAATAATAATAATAATAACATGTGAAGAAAGCTTTCGACTCAATTAATCATGAATGGCTGGCTCTCACCTTACAAATACACAACGTTCCAACGAAGATAAAGAACTTTATTAAGAACACAATGAAGAAATGGTCCATCACACTAGAGGTCAAGATTGAAGACAAGAAAGAGAAAATTGGTCCAATACGTCTGAAGCAAGGAATTCTACAAGGAGACTCGTTCTGCGTTAGATTATTCACACTCTGCCTCAATCCAATAGCGTGGTGGTTAAGAACCACAGAAGGATACACATACTCACACAACAAGCAAGAGAAGCTAACACACTTACTTTACGTTGACGATCTAAAGACATACCACAAGTCAGCTCAAAAGGCGCTATTAATAACAAAGACAACAAAGAGTATGTTTGAAGACATCGGACTTTTCTGGGGTTTGGACAAGTGCGCAACAGTCAACATCTTACGAGGTAAAATAGAAATAAATGAAGAAAGTGTAAAAATATCTGACAATGAAGAGCTCAAAGTGCTAGACACTAACGATTATTACAAATTTCTCGGTAAATATGAGAACTCGACGCAACTAGAGGAACAAGTCTATAATGAAGCAAGTAAGGAATACCTGAAACGCTTATCCGTAATATGGTCAAGTAACATATCCATGCCAAGAAAAGTACACGTGACCAAGACCTTTGCCCTACCTGGTCTTCAGTACCACATGTGGACAAGTGACTGGAAAATAAACCAACTGAAGGACATAGACCGACGCACAAGAGAGATAGTCAGAAAAGAAGGAGGAATGCACCATCACGAATCCATCAAACTACTCTACCTACCAGAAGAACTAGGAGGAAGCGGTATGAAAAGCGTTGAGGACACTTTCAAATTAACAACAATCAAAATGGCAAACTATATCAACAACAGCAAAGACAAGAGGATCAAGCATGCAAGAACGCTTGAAATGAATAGAATCGCGCAAGGTAGAAGGTCAATTTTCAAACAGGCCACCAAGTACACAGCGGAATATAACATCACGTGCGACTTTGATGATACAGGCACTAAAATACCTACAAGTAAAGACCCTACACCTGCCAACGAGATCAAAACGATAACATCACCTTCACCAAAATCAATAAAAGAGCTGCTGCAATCAAAGATCACGGAGAAGTATATAAAAGAAACAAAACAGCAAACATGGCTTGGAGCCTACACCAACAAACAACTCCAAGACAAACAGATTTCACCAACAGCCAACCAGATCCTGAAGAAGGGGAAAAACATTCCCGATATTGTCTACAGCGTAAACAAGAACATACGCCAACAACTACTACCAACAAAGACATACCAACAAAGCAAAGCACAGATAACCATCACAGACACCAAATGCAGAATGTGCCATATGGCTACAGAATCAACAACACATGTACTAAGTGGCTGCTCAAAGATCGCCTAAAGCCTTTACACAGCCAGACACGACAGAATGCTGAGACCGATATACCACTGTTTGCTGGAAAAGTACAACTTTCAGGAAAGCGACAATGGAAAGCCATGGTACCAACAAAGTCTACCATCAGCAGTACTTCAAAATGAAAAGGCAAAAATATACTGGAATGTACCCTTTCAACTTGAGAAAGCTCCAGAAAACAGTGCCAATAAACCCGACATAGTTGTACAAGATAAAGAAACTAATGCTTGGACACTATTTGAAGGCACAGTTTGTCAAGTTGGTAAGATTGCGGAGAGAACTGTTGAAAAACAAGAAAAATACACGGAACTATGTGCAGGCATCAAAAAAGAGTGCAAAAGCTCAAGTGTAAATCAGATTAACATAGTGTTTGACTTTCTCGCAGGACATCACGAACAGCTAAGAAAAGACCTAAGAACAATTACAAATACAGACAGGGAAGTGAACTTTCTTATAGAACGATGTCAGAAATGGATTTTAAGCCAGAACGTTAATATAGTCAAGAAGTTCTATGAATATGCATAAGCTGAAGAAAGGATTGAAAAAAAATGATGAACTTAACCAGCCTAGACTTAGTCCGCTGGTCAATGTAAACATGATATATACAGACAAATAAAACTTGCCATAATAATAATAAAATTTATTTGACACAGAAATCCTTCAGTAATGATTGATTTACAAAGATGCTGTGTATAATAAGAACTATAGTAAAAAATAGTCTAAATAAATAAATAAATAAAGTATTCTAATAAAGTATTAAAACTATGAATAAATATAGAAACATATGTAAATAACTAGTATTCTAATAAAGTATTGAAACTATGAATATATAGAAACATTTATTGTAAAATTACTACTTTACAAATGGTTAAAACTGAATTTAAAACTAACTATAACACGACAAAGCTTAATAGCCCCAGTACCTAGATTTAAATTTCTTTAAAGATGGAGCCTGACTTACTATGAATATTTATAGGATGAATATTACCCTTATTGCGGGTAATAAATTGACCGTTTAATTCGATTGGTTTACATTTTTTGCATAATCATCTGTTTCAGGTTCACTGATTTTACAATCAACAGTTGAAATTTGAATACTTTACCGTATACATCAGAGGGTCTTGCTAAATTGCCCATTTTTTTCAAAATGTTAATCACAGACAAATAAACTGTTCCACATACAATGTATAAACAAGCTTGATTGTTTTTCTTTCGAAAAAAGAATGGCTTGAATTTATACAGGAAGTCAGAATAATTGGAGCATGTGCATATCTGATGACCTAGGATCTGGGTCTTTCAGCTTGTGTGTTAACAGAGCCTTTGACATTTTGGTGAGAAGTGTCTGGGCACAAGAAAGGCGACCCATCAAATCTAATTAGTGTATGATAATGAAAAAAACATGGCGTGCTTTATGGACTAACGCAATGCGTTAAGAAATTTATGTATACTTGTAATGACTACCTATGGGTCAAATGTTGCATCATCGTTTCAATTCTTTGATGAAATTATCATGAAATGGTAGCTCTTTGTTCGCAGATAAACAACTGAAATTAGGACTGCCTGATCAACTACAGTACAACAATATTATTCTTTGTGCACAGCCTTCCCCGAGATCACCTGGACAGAGACTTGAGACTTGAATGCATTACAACTGCACCAGAGCCCTTTGTGAATAATTTATTCAATGATTTTATTTTTCATTTCTTTCATTACTCTAGACATTCACATTAGAAAGAATAGGATCAACAAGTCAGATGAAAAAAATCAGGTAAAACAAAATACTTGAGTTAATTATTTATGAGCCACTCTAATCCCCAACTGCTACCTTAGTTTATATCCAACCTTATTGATGGTTTTCACAGCCGCCATCTTGGATGAATTAGATTCGTCATTATTCTCTTTTGTTATATTATCCAAAGTGGCCGCCATGTCTGTTATTTCATTTTATTGGGAATGATTGAAAACCAGCAATAACCCTGCCCATTCAATGGACTGTAACAGTACTTTGACAGTACAAAAGCCATCGCATCACAAGCCATTATTGGGCATCCAGGAGGCAAAACAAAATAAAGACGTTCAATAATACAGTTTAGTAAAAATACACAGGTGATATACTCAGGTTATCACACGATAATCACCTCCAGCGATAATCCAAAATGGCGGCCAGCCGCTTTGTTGCTGTTACCGGAAAAAATGTGTCTTTTATCTTCTTCTTCTTTTTGTTGTTGAAAGAATCACCTGTGTATTTATACTAAAACGATTATTTGCCTCAGCTTCAGTGAGTATCAGAGAATATTTACCTTGCTGCTTGAAGACGGTAAATATTCCCCGATATTCACTTCACATTCAGGGAATAATAATTGTTCACTATAGAGTTTTGTGTGTTTGTCTTTCTTTCGTGTATAAAGGTGATCACTGTGCAGTCTTTGGCTGTTTAATAATGATTGACAATATCATCTTCACATTTAGCTTTATATTTGCCTTCTGGACGCCCCATTATATCTTACGACCAAAGATGACCACCGTCACTGAAGTAATCTATTGTGGTATTCCCTTGACAGGACTTTTACCTCTAACAAGTTTCTGTTTTTCCTAATCAAATTTCATAGATCTGCAAATCCAGTGAAGTTAAACAAGGCACAAGCCTCCAGTAGTACCAGTATTCTACCCGAAACCAAAACAACCAAAAAAATTAAATCAAATTCAACTAAAACTAAAAAACATCATCAACAAGAACCATCTTTATCTTCATCACAAGTACAGGTAATGTTCGTAGAAAAGAGAGTGAGCAATTTATCAGAAAAAATTCATTCAAGATTTTACATTCCCATATTTATATCCATGTGTTAATTTCCCTATTTCACTATGACATCACTGCTTGTTTATGTGGGGGATAGAATCTCCAAATCCAATAGAAAATTCAACAAAATTTGCTCCTAGCGAAACAGTTTAATCTAAAATGACCTGGTTTTCAGATATAATATGTGTTAATATGTACTAAAAAATGTTCTGAGCGTTTGGTAGCTATTCTACTTCTCTTCGTGCTATACGGGTTTTAGAACAATTTTCAGTGAATTTGCATTGATTTGACCCCCTCCTACGACCATGATCCTTTGCATTTAAACAATAGATTGTTTTGATGTGACGTCATAGTGAAATAGGGCAATTAAAGATCTATAATTTTTTTCTACAGGAATCTTTAACAATACAAAAGACTGAACCTACAGAGAATACAGAATTATTAGAATCAGCAGATTCATCCTCATCTAGTGACAGCTCTTCTTCTGACTCAGAAAATGAAGACAAGAATGACGATGATGATGATGATGACAACGATGATGATGATGATGATGACGATGAGGAGGACGATGGTGATGATGATAAAATTGATGACAAACATGTGGAACAACTTAACAGCATTCTCAATTGTGTATGTAATATTAATAATAATATTAATATTAATGTAATATTCACAGAGATAGAACACCCTATTTTCCATGGTTTTCAATGTTGTTATTTGTTTTCTTTTAACTATTTCACTTACTTCAAGATCTCCTTAGAACTCCATAGAGTTATTAAAAGATCACACCACTTAATCATGTATATGACGTGTGTTTTTGAGTGAAAGTGAGCCAAATTGGAAATGAAAAGCCACAATTTCATGCTGTTTAAGATAAACAGTCCCTTATAACTATTGGAGCTACTCTATATCACTTTGATGTCACATGAAAACAATCTTGTTTTTAACGTTAAGAATTTCATGGTCGTGGGAAGGGGACAAAACAGCAACAACTCGAAAAAAACTGCTGAAAATTGTATTTTCTTAAGACTTCAAAAACTAATGATAGCCACCAAAAACTACATGTTGTAGAATAAACACCAGTTTATAAAATGTTTGAAAACCTCACATATCACTTAGAGCTGTCAGTTGAACTGCAAAGTAAAATTAGTCCAAATTATCACTATTCTTCAACATTCTGATTCACTTTGAAACAAGCTGTAAAGTCATAGTGATATAGGGCAATTGGTCTGTTGTTAATACACTGAAAAAAACTATCTGTTAATCTTGTTTTTCCATTAATGTATTGTTGCATAGCTGAGTTTATGAACTCCAAATGTTTTTTTACCCAGCAGCTTGACTCAGAACCAAAGCCGACAGAATTTAATCAACTTTGTAAGTACAGTTGAGCTGGATGTTATTTCATTGATAAAGCCATACTGTTGATGTGATGATGATAATAATAATAATAATAATAATAATAATAATAATGATGGGATTGATGTGACTATGGTCAGGATGATTTTTGATGGTGTCAACACTGTAATAGTGATGTTGGTCATTGCACAATGCCTTATGCTGCTTATGCTGATAATGGTGAAAGTGATGATATTGATTTTGCTGATGATGGTGAAGATGATAATGATGCCGCCATTGTTGATTTTGGTGATGACATTGAAGATAATGTTGCTGATAACATAATTAATCAAATAATCAGGATGACTTTTTAAAAAAAGATGATGATAGGGCCATGATGGCTGTCATTGCATTGCATTCCATTTTGCTGCTGCTGATTTTATCAATGATGGTGATGATGATGATATTGAAAGTAGCTGATGATAGTGTTGTTGATGATGATGATGATATTGATAGTCGATGATGACAGTGTTGATGATGATGATGATGATAGTGAATGATGATAATGGATGATGACAGTGTTGATGTTGGGGATGATGATGATGATATTGATAGTGGATGATGATAGTGTTGAGGATGATGATGATGATATTGATAGTGGATGATGATAGTGTTGATGTTGAGGATGATGATGATGATATTGATAGTGGATGATGATAGTGGATGATGATAGTGTTGGTGATGATGATATTGATAGTGGATGATGATAGTGTTGGTGATGATGATGATAGTGAATGATGATAGTGTTGATGTTGAGGATGATGATGATGATATTGATAGTGGATGATGATAGTGTTGATGTTGAGGATGATGATGATGATATTGATAGTGGATGATGATGATATTGATTTTACTGGTGATGGTTAGGATAATGATGATAGTGGATGAGGAGGACAATTAATGATTGAGGATAACAATTAATGATTGAGGAAATAATCATGATAAATTTTGATGGTCTTGATGATAGCAATGATGGTGGTCATTGCTTTCATTATCTTATGATGCTTATGCATCTATCAATGATGCTGATTATTGTGAGATATGATCCGGATGATTTTTGTGTGGTGATGATCATGATGATGTTTATCATTGCATTAGATATTTCAATTCTGTTGCTGGTAGTTATAATGTCGATGCTGATCAGAGTTTTGATTTTGTCCCCAGCACAAGACTTACATTTAAGTGAATCAGGGAGTGATAGCGACTAGTCTCTATGGTAACAGAGTTATATCAATTGATAAAAACCAATGCAAATGAATTTATTCCAAATAATTTAAATAAGCTATGATCTATATCTCGAGATCCCCAGTATGACGGTCTGGGAGGTGTGATAGTGCTATTATATGATGGTGTTGAATAGAATAGCCACTTCTCTCAGCAACCCTCGCTTTTTCCTTCATGGGAATCCTGTGTTGTAAAAGTCTTAAAGAAGAGGAGAGCTGAAAAAAAAATTCTTGTACCTAGTGTCTCTCATCACTTTTAATACACAGGGATCCCAAGCCCAATCCCTGATATATAAGGAGCTGCAAAAAGGAAAAGTTAGTGAGAGTTGTCTAAGGATGAAAGTAGATAAATAATAGTGCTGTGCACAAAAGTTCAAAAGAAAAAATCCAAAATTATTTTGAAAGTCAAACGACAACTAAAACCTTGCACACTATTTCAGATAACAAGTGCTTGAACTAATAAATATTCGAATGTTCTTCCAGTTTCTGTACTGATTTCGAATTCTGCATTTATGTTTTGGAAAACAAAACAGTTCGGAGAATCAAGACGTCACAATTTTAAAATTTCGGGTGCCGTTGCGCTATAATTAGACTAAGACTCGTATTGGTCCGTCTTTCCCTTTTTCTTTGGGCTTCTCTCCGCGAAATTCAGCGTGCTAAATTACGTTTCAATCCTTTAGTTACCCTGCAAACAGGGTTATCTCCCCCTCCCTCCCTCCCTCCCTCCCTCAGTAGATATGAGCGAGAGGCCGTTGTACAGGTCACCCACCCAATAGCCCACTTCCAAGATATGCTTCGCTTGTCAATTATTCAAGTATTCAAGGTGAGGCTTCGTGCATAAAGCTCAGTGATTCGTGACAGGAATAAAAAATATATTTAACTTAGCACGTTTCCTTGTACCTCATATCTCGGAAGTGGGCTATTATGAAAACGTCGCTCAATATTTGTTTGACGGGGAGACTAATTAAAAATACTAAAAATTGATTTCGGTCCCACAATTCCATTAAAAAAAATTGGTTAAAAATATTCCTTGTAAGGAAAACATTTAGTACAACTAGTAGATGAATATTGTCTTAAGGCTTGAGAGGGAATTGACTTCATCTATTTATTCAGGTTTAGTTCAACCGGCTTCCATTGATGTCTGTGTTTTTTTCTCTTTTTTTTTTCCGGGTTTGAGCGATGATCCTGGACTTCTGCTTTCAAATTGAAATTGAAGAGTACACATTGAGTGTTTAATGAGTTTGTTATTATTAATACCACTATAAAAATACTAATTCCCTTCCTGTTTCCAAATATCAAAGAAAAAACCTGATCACCCCCCGTTTCTGGTTGGAATTTTTATTGAAAAAAGTAAAGAGTGTATGTAGATAGATGGAAAAGGGTAGCAAAATTACTTTTATTTGTTTTGGAGGAAAATTTCTATGCATTCGAGATAAAACGGCTATATTTTTCTATATTAATTCTTTTTTCCTTTTTTTTTATTTTTTTCTTTCTCTTTCTTCTTTTCGTTTGGTATTTTAAATTTTTCTAGTAATTCAGAAAACTTTTAAATGCAAAACGAAAAGAAGAAAAAAAACGCTTATGCTTCAGTTTTTTTTTCAGTCTTAACTATTAAGACTGAAAAAAAAACCACAGTGATAGTAACCATACAAACTGTCTTTATCAGTCTAGTCTAAAAGTTATTTCATTTGTTTTGAACATAAGCGTAATTATTAGCGTTACTTATGAGACAAGCTGCCCCTTTTTCGATTCAGGGTATTAATATTTAAACTTCCTTGATCGACACGTCAAAACAAAATTAATTATAAAAAATAATATAGGTAAAATGTAAATAGACATAGCTAAAGTCCAGCTTTCATTCTCATTCTTTTAATAACATTTCTCAATAGTCATTATTATTAGTTTTTAAAAATTTATTTTGAATAAATTCAACATTTTAGCTTAGAAAGAAAAGGGTTTCTCGGAAGTCCTCGGCAGAATTTATTATTAGCAATATTATTTCAAAGACATCCATCGTCAGAAGGAGACAATATTTTTTTTCCAATTCGAAAAATTCGGCTTCGTTAGTCAATCTATTCAATTTGAATATTTCATTGATAGATTATATTAAAGGTCGGCGTTAATGTATTCACTTTTCTACTGAATATCACACTTATTATAAGACCCTATCACTCCTTTGCAAGCTGTTAAGTATGCGAATACTCTTGCATGTCTATTCAATTCAAAATTTAATTTGCCTACTGCTTTGAATTAGAAATACCAAAAAATGTGGCGATTTTTAAGAATTGATTTTAGAGTTTTATATTTTTCATTAAAATTCTTGCTATAAATGGGGTCACTATTTTACGAAACAAAGGTTTCCAATGGACTTCGAAGTCAAAGTACTCTCCATCTGTTCAAAACGTAAGCTTCGCTTGTATTTTTTTTCAATCAGGATAATAATCTTTTGCCCTCCAAAAAAACTTTCTGCCATTAATATTCGTAGCTTCAACCTTTCATTTCTTGTTTCATTCCACTGAATACATTTTTATCGTGTTTCAATAAATCTCAACGAAGTTTTTCTTAGCGATACATAAGTACCGACAGTGACTTCGAAGAATGCTGAAGTAGAGATTCCATGTGCAGTATTTTGAAGTTTAAAGTAGCGTATAGCTAGTCAAGTCGTTATCCAAACAGCTATCACTATCAACACGACCAAATAGTTGCCATAGTAGAGTGCAGTAAAGAATATAATCAAAGTTATGACAATTGCAACCGAAGCTGCATACACTTGTTTTTTAGACTTTTTCTTGATGAAGTTTTCAAAGGCATCAATAGCATTGTGAGCGTCCTGTGATGACAATTTGAATCTCGCTCGTATGCCGGATTTTTTCGTATTCTTGATAGCTTTTTTACCGCCACTTTGCTGAACATGTGAATTCATCACAAGAAACTTCGATGACGATAATGACTCTTCAGTTCCTTGTCTCGGTAAACTAGCTTTTGGTAATTCATTAAGTCCTACACTGCATATCCAATGTGTTCCGATAGATCCAACGTTCAGCCGGTTCACAACTCCAAAATAAATTCGCTAATCAACGTTGCAGTGGTGTGATCCAGCGAAATACTCCGAACAAACGTCTGAAAAATAAATAATCATCTATTGTCGGGGTTTATTTTTATGTAAATATTACTATTGAATTTCAATTACAATACTTCAACGTAAATTCACGTCACACGCTATTAATATAACTCGAATATTTTATCAATCCTCTGACTATTAATGTATTAAATACGTCCAAGAGAATATGAATTAAGCTTACTTAACATTCTCTTGATACGTCTTAATCACTAGTTATACTAAATTTGGTCGATTTCTTTTCCATAAAGTGAAAACGATTTCTTGATTTCAAATACTTTAGATTCGACCATGTCGAAGTATTAACATAGCGCATATTATGCATAGTTTTTGTGCTTCAATAGCCTTGACTCCTAAAATATAAAGTCTTATTGAGGCTTCGTGTTTCAAAAAAAAATTCTTGTCCACACTTAGCGTCTTCGTGTCGTGTGTTCAGTCGCTTCCGATTTCCAAAAGTTGCGTTTTCATGGCAAAGAAAAGAAGAAGAAAAAACCGTTTTCAGAAATATCCGGATAAGTGTGGACGGCGCCTTTAGTAGCCCAGGCTGATAGTTTATCCATTGCCTCGGGCAAAATATGTAGACTTATGTTCGTAATGTAGTCTTAATAGTTTATTATCAGCTATTTGAGGTACTAGATGGTGTGTTACGCATCACGATAACTACATGGTAAATAACAGTGCTAATCGAAGTATTATGATCATCCGGGTGGATGTAGCCCTGTAGTCCTTTTCCGAACAGCAATTTGATGTTCTTTACGTCTGATATTAAACGATCTACCCGTCTCGCCAAGCACCTCATGAAGCAACATATATTGGTGAGACGGGTAGATCGTTTAATATCAGGATGAACAGTAGATAAACTGGGAATCCAGTGAATGCCTTTCTTTTGGCAACAATAGCCAGCAACGACTTGTACTGGAGAGTTGGTTTACCAAGTTTGAGCATCATCCACTAAACCGCTCCGTACAATAGGCTTATTAGAAACAATAAATCCGCCCACAACACCGAAACAGCGACTCGCACTCATTAGACTAACGCCGCCAATAACGCAAATCCAGGTAATTAGTATATGTAATAGGACTCCATGCTGTCCAATTAAGAAATAATTGGACGAGGAAAATTCCGAGGACTGACAAAATTGCCTGAGGCCGTAGGCCGAGTCCAATTTGGCAGTCAGAGGAATTTTTCGAGTCTAATTATTTCTTGATTGGGGAGCATAAAATCCCATTACCAATTAATTATATAGCAGCCTAATTAATCCCATATCAACAAGACCTGTCCAATTAAAATATGACCAATCTGACTTTATTCTTCACTTGACTCTGAAGATGACTTACGCTCAGGTTGTCGAAAAGTCAGTCGCATCAAACAGTCCTTCTCAGGACTACATCCACCCGAATGATCATAATACTTCGATTAACATTCAATCACCTGGGTTCAGACCGTTCTATACGAATAACAGTGCATTTGCCCAGTTTAGCCAATGAAAACGGCTACAAAAACGACCCCAGTTCTGTATCATGACCTATCGTAGCATAGTTAATAAAACGAAACTCGCTAGAACTCTAAAGCCGTTGTTATCATTCACTCGCATCCGACTATAGACATCGAGTAAGCACATAATCTTTCTTTGGTAGGCGTTAATAAGGTAGCCTGCGTGAAGCCGGACTTTTCTCTCGTTACAGTTAACAGTTAGTTCGGCTGCACTCGGGCTATAATAAGGAGGCACATTTCATTATTTTTAACACGTGGTTATTATTGTTAACTTGTGAGTTATTGTAGCTTATTAGCAGCGGCATAAGTTGCTTGATATACTGCGCAGATCAGCTGTATAGTTTATTAGTCAAATCTCTGGTCGAATTTCTGGTCAAATACAGAAAACGTACTTAAAATTTCTATAACAGTACTGGTTCTAACCGTTGTTCTTCATGTGACAAGAAGACATGATAAAAGTGTTTTTAAAACGATTGCTACCTAATCTACGAATTGCGTATCGCAATCTTCTTTAAGGAATACGGACGGAACATGGTTTATAGCAGGCAATAACTTGTTCAGCCTATTGTCCTTATTGCTAACGACAGAGTTAAATCATTGCTAGAAATAGCTTCACTATGAAGAAAAATAGTGGGTATGCTTATTTTATTTATTCCATCATGATAAGATAGAGGCAGGTGATTGACAAAGTCATTTTCTGAACACGTTCTAGTTCGCACTGCAAGTACGCGGGTAGTGCGTATACTCAGCACCATTAAGGCATGGCTCTTTTGAGGAAGTGATGGAAAATCAGTTATTTATTCATATCTTTGACAGTTTACTATGAATCTTTCCCAAATTTGGCTCGTAGTAGTAATTCTTCAAGGCAAGCAATTACCGCATATCTGTTACCATGGAAACCAGGTCACGTGACCACAAGGCCGCCATCTTGGATTTTTAAAAAAAATCGTTTGTAATCGTATTGAAACTACTTCAAAAGTCCTGAAAATCCATATTCCTTTTGATATTTGCAATACCTATATGGATCTAATTGGATATCTTGGAAATTATATTAAGTTTAATTTTTAGAATATTTTTAATTTTTTGGAAAAAATAGAAAATATTCTAAAAATTAAACTTAAAATAATTTCCAAGATATCCAATTAGATCCATATAGGCATTGTAAATATGAATAGTAATCTGCATTTTCATGACTTTTAAGGTGGCTGCCTACTTTTGAACGTTCGATTTGAGCCCTCGATGTGCGAAAGATTTTATTGAAGAACTATACGTGTTTTGAGCTTCAACAGGGCAAAACCCTCAAATTTTACACGGGACTCTATATTTTTTGATAGCTCTTTCGAAAAAACACCTAAAAATCTAGGTTATATCAACATTTTAGGAAAAGTTTAAATCAGGAACACGTGAAAAAATAGATTTTTGTAGGGATTTTTGTTCGACTTTATGAGATTTTTTAAGAGCACCGAAACTACAAAATATGACAAATCAATGTATCTCTCTGTCTTTTTGTCGAAAATATCCATGTATTATTGTAGAATGATTGATTAGCCTTCGTTCGTGCAATCATATAGTCTGCAAATAACTATTATCTTATTAATCTTAATTTTTTTCTAATCACTTCCGGTGGCGCAATTTTTACTCCAAAAGCTCGTGCGTAGGCTTCCATTAAATGCTGATTATCTCGAAAACGATCTCGGGACACCCTATTTTTCTTTCCAGATTTGGAATCAGCATTAAATTTCAATTCGGAAAATCGAAGTTTTTAAAAAAGCTTAAATCAATTTCCAAAAGTAGGCAGTCACCTTAAAGATGTTTCGGTACGTTTACAAACGGCTTGTTTAAAAATCCAAGATGGGGGCCTTGTGGTCACGTGACTTAGTTTCCATGGTAACCAAGACCCTAAGGTTCCTTCTTTTCACAAAAGACATTAACTTGCCAAGTTTGGGGAAGATTCGTAGAAAACTGGCTATGATATAATCAGTTTTTCATCTGAGAGCCATGCCTTAATGATGCTGAGTAAAAAAAACCGGCACTCAAGTAAGGATAGATCTAATGCATGTGATATAGAAAAGAACTAAATCCCCGCAAGGAAGCTTTGCCCTTATTAGTTGCACAAGAAAATGCAGCCGTTTCGATGCCCATGCATTCTTAACTATTCCACAGACCTGCTCCTTACTTGAAATTGTAACACCTAGCAGCTTCGAGTGCTGGACAATTTTGGAAACTCCTTTCCGGTTTTCAAGGATAGGTTGCTGTTGATTGGAGAAGGCGTTTGTATGATCCTCCTGTCTGCGAAAACCAGAAGTTCAGCGTACTCCTTCAGTAGCCAATACTCCATTTTACAGTTCCGTTCGAGTGACCACGAATAATAGTTGCAAGTCGAGGCTGCAGTTTCCGCGCATAGCAAAACTATACTTTTTATCATGCGCGGAAACTCCAGCCTCGGCTTGGAACGGAACTGTAAAATGGAGTATTCGGGATTACGTGCGAGGGGTCTGAATATGCAAATGTGTCACTCCCTCACCATCACTAAGATGTTATATGCCATTTTATAAAATAACTGTTATGAATCTCGGGTTCTGATTGGTTGGGTTGGGAGCATGTACGCATGCTTTATGAGAGCACACAGCACGCGCGCTTACTTTCAGTTGCGTCATTCCTATCCAAAATAACGGTTATTGTAATTTGTATTTTATTATAAAAAAATAAAACGACTTGCTTGCTGTGCTGTGTGGAGTTATAAATAACACTCGAAAAATGTCGAAAAACTCTCCGCTACGCGTCGTGCTTTTCCTAACACTCCTCTCGTGTTCTGCCAAACTCCACGTGCTTTATAACTGCACACAGCACGCGCGCGCTTTTTCTGTTTCTTCAGTAAGTACTAGTATCCTGCTCCTAGGAGTATCCCGTTACCTGATGTAGCACTATCCCTTACCTGAGCTAGTATCGAATATCCCTTACCTGAACTAGGAGTAATCTGATTAATCTGATTTAGGAGTAGCATTATCTGAACTAGGAGTATCCCTTAACCTGATTTATGAGTATCCCTTAAACTTATGGACTGTGCAATAATTATATCGGGAGGGGGAGGGGGGGGGTTCTAAAATTAATAGGATGGGTCAAAAGTTAAATTGGAGTGTTGGGTAGGGGGGTTAGAAGCTAATTGCTTAAATATGGAGGGGGGGTTCATAAGTCAATTTGGGAATTTGTTCACTATAAAATTGAAAAGATGCATATAAATGTACTATTTAAAATAAACATTCATTGTTATGTTTTTTTACTGTATAAAGAACACGACTTGTCACAGGTGCAACCTCAAAACCATATGTGTTGAAATATAATGTATAAACTGAGTATCCTTTGTGATAAATACAATACAAAAACAGTAACTAAAAACAGTACAAGTCACAAATTTCCTATACTGTACTGTGGTAAAGTTATGCCACATTGATTGACTGTATATAAGACAACTGACAATGTCATGTCTTTTTGTTTTGCTTTGTAACAATTCTTCTAGCTTTATGTTCATGATATTTAGTGCTATGTCAAGGATAAAAACAGAAGTTCTGAACAAGCTCCTTGGCTTCCCCAATAAAACATTTTGAAGAAAGAAGAGATCCCTCAGGCAGGATTTGTTAGTTTGAGATGTAAATATCAGTAGAGTGTCCTCATCAATATTATCAAGTTGTAGGGTGCCATATATCTCGCTCAGGGCTGTATTCATTTTGCTGAAGGATTTCCTCCTAAGGAATTAAATATAACATATAGCCCTTTTCTTCCTTAGGTATGTTCTGTTGCCGAGGATTTGCGTTTTTCAGCTTTTTTCTTATTTTCTTTTTTCTTCCGTAAAACTGATGACTTCTGTTTTGATCCAATCATATAGGTAGCATAGTACTTTTCCATTGCTTTATCCATGTTATCCAACAAATCTCTAATGTTTCAATACCAGCAGTAATAAAGTGCAGTGTTACTGAGTTGAATTTATGATGACAGCTCAATACAATTTGGAGTTTCTCACTTCTTTTAGAAAACAAGCTTTCATCATGATCAGTTATTTTATCTTTGTTTTATTTGTTCACACTTTTGTAGTATTTTAGTGGCCTCATTTTTACATCTCACAATATTAGCATTCTCGCGATGTATCATGATGTATGGAGGGGGGGGGGGGGGGTTTGATAGTTATTTCAATTCAAAAGGGGGAGGGGCGAGAAGTTATTTTACGTTTAGCACAGGGGTAGGGGGGGGGGGGTTAGCTTCAATTTACTGAGCCCAATTTGGAGAATTTTAGGATCCCTCCTCCCCATAATTATGACAGCCCCTCATTTAGGCAAGGAGTTCAAGGGCGCTAGGACAGACGGATTGGGTTAAATATCGTGTTTGTTTCACTTATTAGTAGATACTAAAAAGAGTTCACTGATATATGTTTGTTTCTAAGAAAGATACTAATTATTTTTAGGGCTTACTTATCCTAAAAGGAAACGTCTTTTCCAGCCAACGGTCTGTACGCTCTGAATATTTACCGCTACGTATCTGTGCCAAGCAGCGCCTGACTTTCATGAATACGTTAATCGATGATTAATGAACTCTATATAAAGGTTCAAAACATAGGGCGAGGGCTTTCATTGAAATTCAAGACCGAGGGCGCAGCCCTCGGTCTTGAATTTCAATGAAAGTCCGAGCCCGTAGTTTTGAACTGGTTTAATAACCAGCCATGCCCCAATTCTATTGTTTTAATGGGACAGGTCTTGAATTTTCCAAATTCAAAACCTGGCCCGGGTTTTGAATTCAGCCCCGCTCTCCCCTGCTGATAATCAAAGCCGCCCCCGGCTTTAAGAATGTAGGTCTTACTCTGGGTTTCAAAACCTACATAAAACAATAGAATTGGGGCGTGGCTGGTTATTAAAACCCAATCCGCCACAGTGTCCTAGCGCTCGGATGTGGATAGTGCAGCATGCAGAAATGAAATGAATAATGAAATACCCCTTCGATATTCTTTGGGACGGTGGCAGGAGAGGTCAAAATTGACGATCTATAAACTTAAACTAAAATGTACAGATTACAATGAATGTGAATATCGAATAGACAACCCTTTTAACCCTAAGGGTTAAGGGACGGACCATTGGACTTTTGAGGGGCGACTGGGCAATTTATAGCCTGCGTGCAGTCGGACTTTTCTCTCTGACTTAACAGTCAGTTAGTTCGGCTGCACGCAGGCTAGGCAATTTATTTTGTGCAGGAATTATTTTTAAGCCTCATGGCTGTGCAGGAATTTTTTTGGATATAATTTTTTTTTTTTTTTTTTGCCCAACCCCTCCCCCCCCCCCAAATCTAATTATCGCCTAATGATCATATTGCTACGATTTTTTAAAAATATTATTTTTCCTCGCTTTAAAACATTGGACGATAAATGTTTACACATAAAACCTCAGCACGCATACATACATACAATAGAGTACCTACATAGCTTAATTAATAAGCATTCCAACGTGCAATCAGGGCCTGGTGCAATCCAAGTCAGCATGCGCGTTTATGCAAACCTTCGCGTCCTGAGCAGTTCGCTGGTGAAGAACGAGCGTTGGCGGTTTAAAGCAGAGAAAGCAAAACTAATGATTCCAGGGATGAATTACGAGTTCAATATGGAAGTACATTTGAAACTAGAAGGTATTTATGCTTGTTTTATTTTTGAATCACGAAAAGTATGCGTAATAGTTTACATATTTCGACTGTGAAGCCTCGCGGTCAACCACGGTGTGTTCAATATGGCCGCCTACCATTTTTCCATTTTCTCAGAAAGACTCTGATTTTAGCCCTTCATGTTTATCTTTGAATTTTGTAGTGAGTATATAAGCCTAATTAGCTATTATTTTCTGTAAAACGACTCATTTCGAGAAGCTGAAGACTTTATTAACCGCCTAAATAAGGGCAATTTTATGAGCAGGAAACCCAAAGGTCGTTAGATATATTGTACTCTTTTGCAAGAAAACTAGCATAGACTAGACATAAATGTGTGAACTAGGGCTTCTTATGGCATAGCTATTAAGCAATGCGAATTGGAAAGATGCTAAAGGAAAACGCGATTTCATAGCATGATTTTTGGTAATTACTAAATTTCGATAATATTGTAACTGGAGTAGCATCTCGGTTAGGGTTATGATAAAACAGTGAAGTAATGCTAGTATCGACGCATACATGTAAAAGGATGTGCAAAAGCAAAATAATTTATTCCTAATTTCAGTTTGCAATGGTTTTACCTTAGTTCAGACGAATTTTAGTGTTAACGTGCACTTGAAACGACTGGAACGTCTACACTTTACAGCGCTTTTCATAGTGCAGTTTTCGTATGACCATGAAAAGTTCACGGGACAGACAGGGTCGCCACACAGCAAGGGATACGCCAGACCAATCACATTGCACGAGAATTTACTCTCCAACCAATCACATACCCAGAACAAGGCATAAACACGGTGCGGACATGGTCATGCCAAGGTCACGGCAATGCAAGACCAATCATTTTGCGTGTCAAAAAAATCAGCCAATTAAAATTCTAGAAAGCATCGCGGTCAAGGCACGTCACGCTTATGGCACTGAGCTTTTCACAGTCATACAAAAACTGCTCTAATTCTACAACCTACTGTCTCCAGCATGCCAACGTTTTGGCTTCCGTCAATCAAATTCACAACAGGCCGAGTTTGTTTGGATTGTGAGCGACTGATAAAGGAATTCCTGTGACTTGACAGCCATTTTCACATATTGAATTGTGAACTTAGCTACAAAGTTCCAATAGTTCTTCCTGATCCTTATACAAATCTGATCAAGCATGAAAACAAACTAAAACATACTTAGTGAAAGACATTTCAATAATCATGTAGTTGTGGAGCCTGTCAGTGACAACATTTTTTCAAAACACTGTATGGCTGGATGCAGATGTACCAGCCCAAGCCTCGGTTTTGATCTCAATCTTACCATGACCTGATGATATTGGATGATTAAATAATAACGCTAGGTTAGAGTGCTAATTAAACAAATCACTTGATTTTTTGGCACATTGGAAACTTTGATTGTTCTATCGTCCAATGAGGAAAAGGCTGTTGGCAAGAAAAATCAGTTGTCTGAGCACTAGACTATATTCTGGGAAAGTTTTACTTCAGTGGCATTTTTATGGCATTTTTAGATAAGTTTTGGGTTTAGGTACCAACACACTGAGAATTGGTCACATCTGACCACACACTTCCAAGAAGGTAACCATGGCAACCAGGCCACAAGTCATTGCCTGGTACATGTCTCACGGATCACTCAATGGAGTACTCACTGAAAAGTAGGATGGGTGGGTGGGACATCAAATATGCAATATGTGCAATATGGGGTACCATGACAGAGCTGAAAAACGACAAGGCTGCTACTTTCGCTATTTTTTTAAATCTCTCATTCATGCTAAAAAACATTTAGTTTTTCATTCGTGTCTCTTGTGCTTTAAACTTTTCACAAAATTCTGCTAACCTCAAGCAATTCTACTTCAAAGTATTAGCGAAAATGTTAGTTTTTATGCTGATCAAAGTATCATCTCTCCCAACCTTCAAGGCGTTATATCTCAAATACGCATTCCTTAAATCTCCTTAAATTTTGGTATTTTGTTAAACAGCCCCAAAAGAGCCTGTTTATGAAATATAAAGCTTATTAGTGCATAAACATCGAAAGTAGAACCCACTTTTCTGCCCTGTCGGGTACCATGAGTTTGAGGGTTTGCACAGTAAAAGTGACATTTTTTTTCCTTTTTGCTCTACTAGGAACAAAGCATCATGGGATTGATTGATATGATAGCACTCTGAACCACTGACCTGGTAAAGAAACAAAACACTATACAAGAATGAATTACAAGCTCATTTGTAATGAAAGCACATTTGAAACTAAAAGGTATTTATGCTAGTTTTTATTTTCCAATAATATACATCTAGTTTTGTCATAAAAACCTGCTCAGCTTATAGAGTTAGAATTTCATTTTTTAAGGTAATATATAATGTGGCTTGAGCAGCTCTACAAGCTAAACTTTTGTCAATTTATTGTCATGTAATTTGTCATTCCTTCCTTCCTTCCTTCCTTCCTTCCTCCCTTCCTCCATTCATTCATCCATTCTTTCATCCACTCATTTATTCATTCATTCATTTATTCATTCATTCATTCTGTCAATAATTATTTAATTTATTCGTTCGTTCATTTATGTGTTCATTCATTCTTTCAATAATTAATCAATTTATTTATTTTATTTTGTCATTCATTCATTTGTTCATTCATGCATTTATTCACTCATTCATTCTGTTAATTATTTTGTTCATTGATTCATTGATTCATTCATTTATCTATTCTATCAATGATTAATTAATTAATTTTGTTATTCATTCAATTATTCTGTCATTCATTCAAATCATTCATTCATTTATTATGTCAGTCAGTTATTCATAGTAATAGCATTTTCTGCGGATGCATCACAATTGTGCATCATGGGATTGAAATGCAGAAAAGCCAAGCCAAGCTCATGCTAGTATCATGGGCTGTAGGAGAATATTTGGTTTGTGATGGGGAAAATGCTTGTTAGTATACCAAGTGAATAACTAATTACTCACTTGGATCTGTCTATCCATATTTTATTGATTGTTAGATGAATAAACATGAATTCAATAGTCTTTTTACCTCCTTTTCCTTCGATAAAACTTGCCATCTTTGTTTTATTGCTGAGGCTGCAATATTTTATTAGGAAAGACCGCAAATACCTCATTAACACAGGGAGCCCATTTTCTGTTGATCAGTATTCTGCTTTACTAAATATTAAAAGGGTAGGCCCAAAGTACAATTTCATCGTGCTAACCTTGATGCCAGATGATGACGTGCCATCTCCATATAAGGAAACTAAAACATACATACCCTGTCCCCTTCATCTATATAAGGAAACTACCATGTCCCCTTCATTTATATAAGGAAACTACCACGTCCCCTTCATTTGTTTTTTTTCAAGGGATTTTTCTTATTATAAATTGTAAATGTAGCTGATTTCACTATCTGAAGGACATGAACGAATCGAATCTCCTGTCATGAGCTATTTCATCATACAAAATGCAGCCATTGATTGTCTTAGGTTTAAGTAACTCGTATCACCGTTTAAAAATATTTTGATTTAAAAGCGTCTTATTTTGGATACTTCATTAGAGTTCATTAGGGTCCAATGTTTTAATTGCATACTAAGTTATAAGATGCATAGCAGTATTTGGATTTCCGATATATTTCAAGCTGAGCTGTCCATATTTTCAAAACAGTAAACAAATGTTAGCGCCAATGTTAGCTCGCCATTTCTTAATCATGCGCTAAAACATTCTTTTAAGTGCTTAGCAGTAAACGGGTTTCTAAGAAGAACATTTTTATTGACAGTAATTTAAGTAATAATATAAGGTAAAAAGCAATACTCGTATTGGGATCGAGAACGTTTTATTTGACGACAATGACAAGAACCAGTTGAGTGTAATTGTTTTCCAAGGAGTTCGCAAAACAACTTTGGGCCCATAATCTGAAACAAGGCCGTATGATGACAAAACAACTGGCACGGAGCTCAAAGCAATTCAAAGTGATCATGTGGTACATAACCCATACAAAACATCTCATTGGTTGAGAGGGGGGCAACGCCCACTTTGGGCCAACCCTCTTAATTTTTAGTAAAAAGAAAATACAACAGAAACTGGGCTCCCTGTTTTTATCATGTATTTGCGGTGTTTCATAATAAGATATAGCAGGCTCATTAGAAAGACAAAGATGGCGGTTAGGATTGAAGAAAACTAAGGAGGTAAAACAACCATTTAATTCATGTTTATTCATCAAAGACCAATGTAACAATCAATAAAACATGGAAAGACAGATCCAAGTGAGTAATTAATGATGTATTTGGTCTACAAACAATCATTTTACCCATCACAAACCAAATATTCTCCTACAGCCCATGCTAATATGCTGCAACAAAGTTTTGTAGTCCACATTGTTTGCAATTCATGGAGGAGCTATAGTTTTTCTACTGATATTCTTCTTATTCTCCACGTAATTGAAGCCTTTATTTGCAATGTTTGTTTGCATTTCAATTCCACAAAGCTTTGCGTTATCTATGCTATTCTTTCAATTTTCATTCATTTATTCATTTATTTATTTATTCATTTCATTTTTTTTATTTTTTCATTTTATTCATTTTTTCATTTTATTCATTTGTTCCTTTATTTATTTGTTATTGATTCTATAATTATTGCAATCATCTATCTGTTTGTACCTCCATCCATCCATCCATTCCTCCATTCTTCCATCATTCCTTCCATCCATTCATCTCTCCATCCATCCATCCATCCCTCCCTCCCTCCCTCCCTCCCTCTCTCCATCCATCCATCTCTCCATCCATCCATCCCTCCATCCCTCCCTCCCTCCCTCCCTCCCTCCCTCCCTCCCTCCATCCATCCATCCATCCATCCATCCATGTTATTCATGCTATTCTCAGTTCGATAGTCAAGAGGATTTAAAGAAGGGCAAAGCCCTTTTAATCTAAAAAAACTGTTTTTTCACCAGACAAACAAGTAAGCAAAAAAGGATTCTAGCAAATAAATTATGAGCCCAATTGGAAGTATACTGGAAACTAGAAGGTATTTATACTTGTTTTATGAAAAATAATTGAAATGCTTAGTAAAATACATTCTTTAAACCACTGTACAAATCTTTTTTTTTAAGTGTTGTGATAACATAAAGATATACAGGCTATGCTAGACTACCACTATGGACAGGGCAGAAAAACGGGTTCTACTTTCAACATTTATATGTTAATAATCTTTATATTTCATAAACAAGGCTCTTTGGGGGCTGATTAACAAAATACCAAAATTTGGGGAAATTTAAGGAATGCGTATTTGAGATATTACGCCCTGAACGTTGGGAGAGATAATATTTTGATCAGCACAAAAACTAACATTTTCGCTAATACCTTGAAGTAGAATTGCTCGAGGTTAGCAGAATTTTGTGAAAAGTTTAAAGCACAAGAGACACGAATGACATACTAAACGTTTTTAGCATGAATGAGAGATAAAGAAAAAAATTGTGAAAGTAGCAGTCTTGTCATTTTTCTGCTCTTATGTACTTAGATGTTTCCGAGTCTCTAGGATTTTATTGCGCATGCACAGTAACCCAAGAGGGCTCTTTGTCTTGCCATCATCATTTGAGGAGTGACAAATACATTGAAAAAATTAACATTATGCACAGAGAGCCAGTAGAATATACTCAAATGGTTTTACTTTTTTTAGGTACAATACTTCATAGGATTACTTCAAAGATGATAGAACTTACTTCACAGACTACACAAGCAAAACATTAGCAAGCAAAACATTAGCAAGCAAAACATTAGCAAGCAAAGCATCGGAAGCATTCACAAGGTAACATGTTAAATTTGAACTGTATGTGCTAGTCAAGACTGAGACATGAACATCAAGCATTCAAGACTACTGAGCTGAAATAATAGAAAAATAAACAACATAATTGATATTAAATATTAAAAATAAAATATAAACTTTAAATTAAAAGATAAACAATAAATATATAAAAAATTAAATTTTAAAGTCAAAACTTTATTATCAATTATTAATGAATAATAATTAACAAAAGACACTGTAGGACGGAATGATAGGAAATGAGGGTTGGTGAGAATGTGTCCCTTGGGTCTGACAACCAAAAACACTGGATGACGAAATGATAGGAAATGAGGGTTGGTGCAAATGTCTCCCTGGGGTTTGACAACCAAAAACACTGGATGACAGAATGGTACATTGGTTTGAATATGTCCCTGGGGTCTGACAACCAAAAACAAATAATGAGGGAATTATGCAAAATGAGGGTTGGTCAGAATGTGTCCCTGGGGTCTGACAACTCAGAGAAAGATGGGGAGGGAATAAAGGGTACCAAATAAAGCTCCCAATATCAGGCATACAAAAAGGTGGACCTCTCCTTTCTGGGGTCTGGGGTAAACGAGACCCTCGGTGTTCTTTTACTTAATGCTGGACGTGGTGTTAGTGAAGGAATGTCCGTCTACTGATTCGTAAGATGGAAGTAGAAAAATATGTTCCTTCTGGGAGTAAGGAGGTTAAATATTCAACTCCTTGGTGTTTCTCCATGTTGGCCCATACTCCTGCAGGTATGCGGGATTGATATATGGGTTCTGATTGGAGAGATTCCATTCAGATGATCGTTATTTGACGTGATGATTAAAGCAAGCAAACAAAAAAAATCCTTTCTGGGGTCTGGGGAAAACAAGTCCCTCGGTGTTCTTTTACTTAATGCTGAACGTGGTGTTAGTGAAGGAAGTCCGTCTACTGATTCGTAAGATGGAAGTAGAAAAATATGTTCCTTCTGGGAGTAAGGAGGTTAAATATTCAACCCCTTGGTGTTTCTCCATGTTGGCCCATACTCCTGCAGGTATGCGGGATTGATATATGAGTTCTGATTGGAGAGATTCCATTCAGATGATCGTTATTTGACGTGATGATAAAAGCAAGCAAACAAACAAAAAATCCTTGCTGGGGTCTGGGGAAAACAAGACCCTCGGTGTTCTTTTACTTAATGCTGGACATGGTGTTAGTGAAGGAACGTCCGTCTACTGATTCGTAAGATGGAAGTAGAAAAATATGTTCCTTCTGGGAGTAAGGAGCTTAAATATTCAACTCCTTGGTGTTTCTCCATGTTGGCCCATACTCCTGCAGGTATGCGGGATTGATATATGGGTTCTGATTGGAGAGATTCCATTCAGATGATCGTTATTTGACGTGATGATAAAAGCAAGCAAACAAACAAAAAATCTTTGCTGGGGTCTGGGGTAAACAAGACCCTCGGTGTTCTTTTACTTAATGCTGGACGTGATGTTAGTGAAGGAAGTCCGTCTACTGATTCGTAAGATGGAAGTAGAAAAATATGTTCCTTCTGGGAGTAAGGAGCTTAAATATTCAACTCCTTGGTGTTTCTCCATGTTGGCCCATACTCCTGCAGGTATGCGGGATTGATATATGGGTTCTGATTGGAGAGATTCCATTCAGATGATCGTTTTATTTGACGTGATGATAAAAGCAAGCAAACAAACAAAAAGTCCTTCCTGGGGTCTGGGGAAAACAAGACCCTCGGTGTTCTTTTACTTAATGCTGAACGTGGTGTTAGTGAAGGAAGTCCGTCTACTGATTCGTCAGATGGAAGTAGAAAAATATGTTCCTTCTGGGAGTAAGGAGGTTAAATATTCAACTCCTTGGTGTTTCTCCATGTTGGCCCATACTCCTGCAGGTATGCGGGATTGATATATGGGTTCTGATTGGAGAGATTCCATTCAGATGATCGTTATTTGACGTGATGATAAAAGCAAGCAAACAAACAAAAAATCTTTGCTGGGGTCTGGGGTAAACAAGACCCTCGGTGTTCTTTTACTTAATGCTGGACGTGATGTTAGTGAAGGAAGTCCGTCTACTGATTCGTAAGATGGAAGTAGAAAAATATGTTCCTTCTGGTAGTAAGGAGCTTAAATATTCAACTCCTTGGTGTTTCTCCATGTTGGCCCATACTCCTGCAGGTATGCGGGATTGATATATGGGTTCTGATTGGAGAGATTCCATTCAGATGATCGTTTTATTTGACGTGATGATAAAAGCAAGCAAACAAACAAAAAGTCCTTCCTGGGGTCTGGGGAAAACAAGACCCTCGGTGTTCTTTTACTTAATGCTGAACGTGGTGTTAGTGAAGGATGTCCGTCTACTGATTCGTCAGATGGAAGTAGAAAAATATGTTCCTTCTGGGAGTAAGGAGCTTAAATATTCAACTCCTTGGTGTTTCTCCATGTTGGCCCATACTCCTGCAGGTATGCGGGATTGATATATGAGTTCTGATTGGAGAGATTCCATTCAGATGATCGTTATTTGACGTGATGATAAAAGCAAGCAAACAAACAAAAAATCCTTCATGGGGTCTGGGAAAAACAAGACCCTTGGTGTTCTTTTACTTAATGCTGGACATGGTGTTAGTGAAGGAAGTCCATCTACTGATTCGTAAGATGGAAGTAGAAAAATATGTTCCTTCTGGGAGTAAGGAGCTTAAATATTCAACTCCTTGGTGTCTTTCCATGTTGGCCCATACTCCTGCAGGTATGCGGGATTGATATATGGGTTCTGATTGGAGAGATTCCATTCAGATGATCGTTATTTGACGTGATGATAAAAGCAAGCAAATAAACAAAAAATCCTTTCTGGGGTTTGGGGAAAAGAAGACCCTCGGTGTTCTTTTACTTAATGCTAGAAGTGGTGTTAGTGAAGGAATGTCCGTCTACTGATTCGTAAGATGGAAGTAGAAAAATATGTTCCTTCTGGGAGTAAGGAGGTTAAATATTCAACTCCTTGGTGTTTCTCCATGTTGGCCCATACTCCTGCAGGTATGCGGGATTGATATATGGGTTCTGATTGGAGAGATTCCATTCAGATGATCGTTTTATTTGACGTGATGATAAAAGCAAGCAAACAAACAAAAAGTCCTTCCTGGGGTCTGGGGAAAACAAGACCCTCGGTGTTCTTTTACTTAATGCTGAACGTGGTGTTAGTGAAGGAAGTCCGTCTACTGATTCGTCAGATGGAAGTAGAAAAATATGTTCCTTCTGGGAGTAAGGAGGTTAAATATTCAACTCCTTGGTGTTTCTCCATGTTGGCCCATACTCCTGCAGGTATGCGGGATTGATATATGGGTTCTGATTGGAGAGATTCCATTCAGATGATCGTTATTTGACGTGATGATAAAAGCAAGCAAACAAACAAAAAATCCTTGCTGGGGTCTGGGGAAAACAAGACCCTCAGTGTTCTTTTACTTAATGCTGGACATGGTGTTAGTGAAGGAGTGTCCGTCTACTGATTCGTAAGATGGAAGTAGAAAAATATGTTCCTTCTGGGAGTAAGGAGGTTAAATATTCAACTCCTTGGTATCTTTCCATGATGTTGCTATCGTCTTTTCCAGTAGGAATCGATATGGGAACATTGCACGTGAGTGGAGAGATTCCATTCAGATGATCGTTATTTGACGTGATGATAAAAGCAAGCAAGCAAACAAAAAATCGTTGCTGGGGTCTGGGGAAAAGAAGACCCTCGGTGTTCTTTTACTTAATGCTGAACGTGGTGTTAGTGAAGGAAGTCCGTCTACTGATTCGTAAGATGGAAGTAGAAAAATATGTTCCTTTTGGGAGTAAGGAGGTTAAATATTCAACCCCTTGGGGTCTTTCCATGATGTTGCTATCGTCTTTTCCAGTAGGAATCGATATGGGAACATTGCACGTGATTGGAGAGATTCCATTCAGATGATCGTTATTTGACGTGATGATAAAAGCAAGCAAACAAAGAAAAAATCCTTCCTGGGGTTTGGGGAAAACAAGACCCTCGGTGTTCTTTTACTTAATGCTGGACATGGTGTTAGTGAAGGAATGTCCGTCTACGGATTCGTAAGATGGAAGTAGAAAAATATGTTCCTTCTGGGAGTAAGGAGGTTAAATATTCAACTCCTTGGTGTTTCTCCATGTTGGACCATACTCCTGCAGGTATGCGGGATTGATATATGGGTTCTGATTGGAGAGATTCCATTCAGATGATCGTTATTTGATGTGATGATGAAAGCAAGCAAAGAAAAAAATCCTTCCTGGAGTTTGGGGAAAAGAAGAACCTCGGTGTTCTTTTACTTAATGCTAGAAGTGGTGTTAGTGAAGGAATGTCCGTCTACTGATTCGTAAGATGGAAGTAGAAAAATATGTTCCTTCTGGGAGTAAGGAGCTTAAATATTCAACTCCTTGGTGTTTCTCCATGTTGGCCCATACTCCTGCAGGTATGCGGGATTGATATATGGGTTCTGATTGGAGAGATTCCATTCAGATGATCGTTTTATTTGACGTGATGATAAAAGCAAGCAAACAAACAAAAAGTCCTTCCTGGGGTCTGGGGAAAACAAGACCCTCGGTGTTCTTTTACTTAATGCTGAACGTGGTGTTAGTGAAGGAAGTCCGTCTACTGATTCGTCAGATGGAAGTAGAAAAATATGTTCCTTCTGGGAGTAAGGAGGTTAAATATTCAACTCCTTGGTGTTTCTCCATGTTGGCCCATACTCCTGCAGGTATGCGGGATTGATATATGGGTTCTGATTGGAGAGATTCCATTCAGATGATCGTTATTTGACGTGATGATAAAAGCAAGCAAACAAACAAAAAATCCTTGCTGGGGTCTGGGGAAAACAAGACCCTGAGTGTTCTTTTACTTAATGCTGGACATGGTGTTAGTGAAGGAGTGTCCGTCTACTGATTCGTAAGATGGAAGTAGAAAAATATGTTCCTTCTGGGAGTAAGGAGGTTAAATATTCAACTCCTTGGTGTCTTTCCATGATGTTGCTATCGTCTTTTCCAGTAAGAATCGATATGGGAACATTGCACGTGAGTGGAGAGATTCCATTCAGATGATCGTTATTTGACGTGATGATAAAAGCAAGCAAATAAACAAAAAATCCTTTCTGGGGTTTGGGGAAAAGCAGACCCTCGGTGTTCTTTTACTTAATGCTAGAAGTGGTGTTAGTGAAGGAATGTCCGTCTACTGATTCGTAAGATGGAAGTAGAAAAATATGTTCCTTCTGGGAGTAAGGAGCTTAAATATTCAACTCCTTGGTGTTTCTCCATGTTGGCCCATACTCCTGAAGGTATGTGGGATTGATATATGGGTTCTGATTGGAGAGATTCCATTCAGATGATCGTTATTTGACGTGATGATAAAAGCAAGCAAACAAACAAAAAATCCTTCATGGGGTCTGGGGAAAAGAAGACCCTCGGTGTTCTTTTACTTAATGCTGAACGTGGTGTTAGTGAAGGAATGTCCGTCTACTGATTCGTAAGATGGAAGTAGAAAAATATGTTCCTTCTGGGAGTAAGGAGCTTAAATATTCAACTCCTTGGTGTTTCTCCATGTTGGCCCATACTCCTGCAGGTATGCGGGATTGATATATGGGTTCTGATTGGAGAGATTCCATTCAGATGATCGTTATTTGACGTGATGATAAAAGCAAGCAAACAAACAAAAAGTCCTTCCTGGGGTCTGGGGAAAACAAGACCCTCGGTATTCTTTTACTTAATGCTGGACATGGTGTTAGTGAAGGAACGTCCGTCTACTGATTCGTCAGATGGAAGTAGAAAAATATGTTCCTTTTGGGAGTAAGGAGGTTAAATATTCAACTCCTTGGTGTCTTTCCATGATGTTGCTATCGTCTTTTCCAGTAAGAATCGATATGGGAACATTGCACGTGAGTGGAGAGATTCCATTCAGATGATCGTTATTTGACGTGATGATAAAAGCAAGCAAGCAAACAAAAAATCGTTGCTGGGGTCTGGGGAAAAGAAGACCCTCGGTGTTCTTTTACTTAATGCTGGACGTGGTGTTAGTGAAGGAAGTCCGTCTACTGATTCGTAAGATGGAAGTAGAAAAATATGTTCCTTCTGGGAGTAAGGAGGTTAAATATTCAACCCCTTGGTGTTTCTCCATGTTGGCCCATACTCCTGCAGGTATGCAGGATTGATATATGGGTTCTGATTGGAGAGATTCCATTCAGATGATCGTTATTTGACGTGATGATTAAAGCAAGCAAACAAAAAAAAATCCTCCTGGGGTCTGGGGAAAACAAGACACTCGGAAACAAGTATGATAAGGAATTGATAGCTTAAGGTACAATTGACGTAGGTACGAGTCCAGAATATCACGCTATCAATTCTGAACCGTATGATAAATTTTGAATTATTTACAAGTAATAATAATAAATAATAATGATTTATTGAATTTGTATAGTGCAAATATGTCAATTGGGGTATTTTCATTTGCGCTGAAGTATATAATACATACAATAATACAAATACAATAACCACAATAGATCAAATTTAACAGGTGTAATAATAATTATGAATATAAATTACGAACTTATGGGCTAACATTTAAATATGTATTGATAATAACTAAAAGGAAAAATTTTTGAAAAAAATAAAGAATCATGAGTATCATGTTAAATTAATAAGAAAATTTCATTTTAACTTAAAAATAAAAAATTGTTCAAATGTGTTGAGTGTATCATAAGCAAAGCAAAAAGTTGCATGATCTTCTCATACAATTCGGAATTTATAGATACTCATGATGTTTTGAGAGTTATAAAATTAATTAAAGACTTTCAAAACATCACTAATACCTATAAAATTGTACTCTAGATCGTACGATCTCCTATACTAATTGTACCTCCTCTTGTCCAATCAGAATCAAGTAATTTTGTTGGGTTTATTATAGTGAATTTAAAGCTCTAGGTTTATAACTTTTTTTGATTTTTACTTACTATTGGTTTTCAATGAATCCACCATTTATTTTTTTACAAAATTGAATGTGTCTATTATAAGTTTATTTAACTTTCCTCTTCAAATCTTACTATTTTTATTCAATTTATTTTTTATGAATTTTCATGTATGTAATTTGTTTGAAATTACAATTATTTATACTCTCTTACTATTCGTACTATTTCTATTTTCTTTTTATGTAAAATCTCGATGTGTTAGACTAATTTTTAAATTAGAATTTATAGATCTCATTTTTACTATGTTTTATATTAAAGTCATTTAACCCGTGAAACAGATATTAGACTAATACACTTTAGTAGACCCTAATTCCATTGTCTTCTTTTGTATCTATTTGACTATTACACGTTGACTAATAATTTCTATTCCATGGTTTGAATGCCGTCACTTTAATCTTAATTTAATAGTATTGATTGGCTTACCAGCTGAGCTTTGAATTTTGTCAATCACAGCCCATTTAGCTGTTTTTGCCCATAGCCGATATTCCTATATGAGAAGCAGAAATATGGAAAAGAAGAATAAAAACAATTTCACTTTACCTCCATTTTTGCTTTGTTCTTTTAAAGCCCAAAAAAGGCTTAGAGCCAGTGGTAATTTTGTCCACTCATGCTTTGAGCACCGTGTTCACTGCTCAGCTGGTAGGGTTGATGAGGAAGGATGTACTGAATTTAGAATTAGAATTAGAATTAGAATTTATAGTTTTCATTTTTTCCTTTACTATGTTTTACTCTTAATTTAATAGTTTTGATTAGCTTGACAGCTTAGCAATGAATAGTGTACATGCATGCTTTGTGTGCCGTGTTCACTGCTCAGCTGGTAGGGTTGATGAAGAAGAATGTACTGAAGTAAAATAAATTTACTAAGGTCTATTATACATAGAGAGTTTTGTTACAGCTATAAAATGTAGTATTTATTTATTGAATTAAAATCAGCAAAATTGCATTTAATTGAAAAAAGTTTTCACTTCATAAACACTTCAATAAAGATTTTTGTCTGTCTGTCTGTCACATTTTTGTCTTTCTTCCTTTTTCCTTTCTTTCATTCTTTTATCCTTCCTTCCTTCCTTCCCTCCTTCCCTCCATGCTAGAATGTCCACAGTAAATCCGTGAAACTTTAGTGATATTAAATAGCACAATTTCATGTAAATTCCATTGTTTTCTATTGTTTAACTAGCACTATTTTGTACTATTTAATAATTAGTGTTTCACGGATTTACTGTGGTCACTTTATCTTTTTTGTTTATTTCTTCATTTAAAGTGAATCAGTACTTTTCCTAGAGCACATGTGCAGAAGAACCATGAAATAAAAACAGTTGATACTGACAAATAGTAGCAGCTATTCAGTGAACTTATTACTCAATCAGAACATTCCTTACAGGAAGACAAATATACGAGAGACTGTTTTTATTTTATGGTTTTACTGCATGTGCTCTACCCTGGTTGGCAGTCTGATTTCAGGGAATAAGGAAACTTCTGCCAAGAAGAGTATACTTGATTAGACTGGCTCTCCTGAACTGTGGTGATCAAGCTTTAGGAATTTATCAATTCAGCATGGCTTAATACAGGTGCCCATCGGCTTATTGCCTGGCAATTTTTTAAGACAGGGTCATATAATGTTCTTCTTTTTTGTATGGGTAGGTCAGTAATATGGTCCAGATCATATTCATATGACAGGTTATGATACAGGAATTTCAAAGAGGGGAACCATATACTTATTTCAATAACGTTAGTCACCAAAAACCTAGAAAGCTAAGATCACTGAGGATCATTGGAAACAATTTATTTCAAACAAGTGAAGCTTTTTTTGATACAAACTGCAGCTTGAGGATGCTCAGAAGAGGTGAGACTGTAACTGGTAAAAGATCATCAAGTCCATCAACAGTTATCAAGCGGTTGAAACATGTAAAATGTATCTACCCATAATCCTTGTCGGCGTCAGCTTTATAGCTTTTCAGGTGACTAACTTTATTGAAATAAGTATATATGAAAACCCTGTTTAATGATTGAAGAGTGAGCAACAAAGTAAAGTGTTTGATTGTCAGGTCTTTTGCAAAAACAGGTCACGTGACCCTACCCCCTTCAGGATAGAAATTGTTTCAAAATGAACATGAGAAATGAAAAGAGCACCTCAATATTAGTAAGAAGACAAAGTTTCAGCTTATAACCTGTAACAGGAGAGATGACATTTAATGTAAAATTAAATAAGGGTTTGTATGGGAAATGCTTGTACAAAGCCTTATAAAGTATTCGCTTTTATTTTTAATGCCATTTCTCCTATAGTCAACGTTATTAGCTAAAACTTTGTCTTCTTACTAATATCGAGGTGATCTTTCCATTTCCAATGTTCATTTTGACACAACTTCTCATTTAGGAGGTAGGGTCACGTGACCTTATGTTGCAAAAGGCCTAGTATTAAATGACTTAACCGAGTGAAACAAAGGTTACTAATCAGTGAACAACTTTTAATCATAAATGAGGGTTAGTGATTATGTTTTTCTCAAAAAGTACAAATAAAGTCAAATATGATGTTTCTATGTTTTTTCTTGTATGTTTTTTCTTGTATCAAGAGGAGGGCGGGGCTCACAACCCCGGCGTGCGGTCGGCGTCCTAGTAGGACCCCTCCTAGCTGATGACCACCATGTTGACCCATTGCACTTCCTGGGTCAATCACTGGTGAGATGGTTAAAACAAAAAGACTATGTATACTGTGTGCGTTGACATAGAATGCTGTGAAACAAAGACAAGCAGGTAGAAAAGGAAGGAATTGAAATGAAAGTGCGGCCTGGGAAGAGTTTTGTGATGCACCGCATGCTAATTCCCAAGAGAATTGAATATGATTTTTACCGTCGTGCTTTGTATTTGATCGCGCAAAGGATTCTTGCATAAAAATTGTACATCCCACATGGATGATTAGGTTGTAACGGATAAAGCCGGTTGCCTCGCTCTAATAACTGGAGGTGGTTGATGGCGTACTACTCTTAACTCCCAAGAGATGTATAGTGCTATCCTCCCTTGCTAGATATCCAGAGATATCCTATATCGGATGAAGATGCGTTATGCAATGTCTTTACATAGGTCGAAAAGCAATAAAAAATATATAAATCAAAAGTACCAAGTTAACCCTAACCCTAACATTCTTAACGCTCATAAATAACCCTAAATATAATCAAAAATAGCAATGTTAGGGTTAGAACCCTAGCAGTAACCCTAGCTGACTAGAATTTGTGTTAGGGTTTGAGTGTTAGGGTTTGAGTGTTAGGGTTAGGGTTAGCGTTTTGAGTGTTAGGGTTAGGGTTAACGCTAACCCTAACCCTAACACAAATTCTAGTCAGCTAGGGTTACTGCTAGGGTTCTAACCCTAACATTGTTATTTTTGATTTGATTTTTGATTTTTGATTCTTATCTCCATTTTTTTTATTTCAAAAAATATTATATTTTTGATTCTTCAAAGGGGGTACTTTTGATCCGACCCCTAAGAGACTAATTGAGAATCTTGGATATATAACAAGTGTTTTAGGTGTCAAATTTCGTTTCATAATTTCAGGAGAGAGACCAGCCGGCCCCCAGACCATATCGGCTAATCCCTTGCATCTCTGCCACGCACGGAATCGGTGAAAATATAATGTTAAAAAGTCTAGTCTATTCGGTGCATTGTTTTCACGGCTATTGTTAAGCTGATTCACCTGGAACCGTGGTCCAGTGGATAAATCGTTGTCGTTCAAGATACTGAGTCAAGCTCGTCTGAGGAGGGTTAGCACTTGGATGGGTGACCTAAAAATTATACCTACTCACGTTTTGCTCCTTTTTTCCGTTTTTCTTTTTTCGTTAAAAAAAAAAAGAAAAAGAATATAGAATAGCGAAATTTTTCTATTTTTGAGTAACCTATTCTTGTCTAACCAATCCCGTCAACTTAAAATCAAGCAGTGAAAAATCCCTGAAAAAAATGGAACTGCCTAAATGACAGGCAGCCCATGCAGAATTTCAAAACACTAAATGGCTGGCAGTTCCATTGATTTTTAAAAATCCAGCTCAATCCATACGATAAGCAAACCAAACTTAAAGCACCAACAAACCTTTTGATGATTTTTACAACCGTTTATAGCGCTAGCATCATTAAATCTTAAATAAAAATCTGGCTAGTAAAGATGACTTTTAAAAAAATGGGTAAAGGCGATCTATCACGTGAAATTGAAGGTCTAAAACTTTATTAATTAAACATGACATATTTGTTCATTCACTGGAAGATTTGAAGCCTTATTTTTTAGTTTAAGTTAGAGGTAGTAATCTTTAACTCTTTCTGTATAGAACACTGCTTTGAGAAGCCAAGTTGAATTTTTGAGTAGACAAATAAAAGAAAGATATTATTAAGCATTTTGAACTTTCTTGGTCAGTTTATACACCCGAGTAATTCCTAATCCTACACTGAGCCTTGAATTTCAGCGACTAACGAATAACGAACATGCGTGGGTATAAATTGATTTCCCACACGTGATTTGCAACCCACCCCCAATCAATCACTTTGATAAATTAGACATTGATTGGCAACTGTCACTTGAATATAAATCAGACTTTACACGGGATCTCTGTATCATATGTCCGCACAAGACCCTTGGGTAGTGCCGTGAAGATCCCTGGGTACTATTGCGCAATTTTGAAATTTACTGACGCAGGAAAATACGGAGACATACAACGCATTTCAGCAATTGAATTTTACTCACATTGAGTTACTGAATCTGCAGTTAGATGTAGTGAGAAACATCAATGAAGGTGATTCCCCAAACTTCTACAGAAAAAAAAACAAAAAACCACAGATTAATTGATAGAGTTGTACAATGATTTATAGGCATTGTAACAAAAATACCAGCTAATCTGCTATAAAAGTAAACTACAATCCCTTACCTTCATTAAAGAATATATAACTGTATGTGGTAAATACTCCAGCAGTGGTCACACATATTCTTCGCCTGAAAAGCACACTAAAATAGTAATATGATACACAAGCATTTTTTCTTTTTAATCCCATTCGTTCTCCAAAAATAAAAGATGTGCTTTAACATGGGTTTGAATCCCTTTCGTTCTCCGCAAATATAAGATGTGCTTTAACATGGGTTTGAATCTCTTTCGTTCTTCAGAAATAAAAGATGCGCTTGAACATGGGTTTGAATCCCATTCGTTCTCCAGAAATAAAAGATGTGTTATAACTTGGGTTTGAATCCCATTGGTTCTCCAGAAATAAAAGATGTGCTTTAACATGGGTTTGAATCCCATTGGTTTTCCAGAAATAAAAGATGTGTTTCAACATGGGTTTGAATCCCTTTGGTTCTCCAGAAATAAAAGATGTGCTTTAACATGGGCTTGAATCCCATTGGTTCTCCAGAAATAAAAGATGTGATTTAACATGGGTTTGAATCCCATTGGTTCTTCAGAAATAAAAGATGTGTTTCAACATGGGTTTGAATACCATTGGTTCTCCAGAAACATGGGTTTGAATCTCATTCGTTCTTTAGAAATAAAAGATGTGCTTTAACATGGGTTTGAATCCCATTGGTTCTCCAGAAATAAAAGATGTTCTTTAACATAGGTTTGAATCCCATTGGTTCTCCAGAAATAAAAGATGTGCTTTAACATGGGGTTGAATCCCATTCGTTCTCCAGAAATAAAAGATGTGCTTTAACATGAGTTTGAATTCCATTGGTTCTCCAGAAATAAAAGACGTTTTTCAACATGGGTTTGAATCCCTTTCGTTCTCCAGAAATAAAAGATGTGCTTTAACATGGGTTTGAATCCCTTTCGTTCTCCAGAAATAAAAGATGTGTTTCAACATGGGTTTGAATCCCTTTCGTTCTCCAGAAATAAAAGATGTGCTTTAACATGGGGTTGAATCACATTGGTTCTACAGAAATAAAAGATGTGCTTTAACATGGTGTTGAATCCCTTTCGTTCTCCAGAAATAAAAGATGTGTTTCAACATGCGTTTGAATCCCATTGGTTCTCCAGAAATAAAATATGTGCTTTAACATGGGTTTGAATCCCTTTCGTTCTCCAGAAATAAAAGATGTGCTTTAACATGGGTTTGAATCCCATTGGTTCTCCAGAAATAAAAGATTTGCTTTAACATGGGTTTGAATCCCTTTCGTTCTCCAGATATATAAGATGTGATTTAACATGGGTTTGAATACCATTGGTTCTCCAGAAATAAAAGATGTGCTTTAACATGGGGTTGAATCACATTGGTTCTCCAGAAATAAAAGATGTGCTTTAACATGGGTTTGAAGACCATTGGTTCTCCAGAAATAAAAGATGTGTTTCAACATGGGTTTGAATCCCATTGGTTCTCCAGAAATAAAAGATGTGCTTTAACATGGGTTTGAATACCATTGGTTCTCCAGAAATAAAAGATGTGCTTTTACATGGGTTTGAATACCATTGGTTCTCCAGAAATAAAAGATGTTCTTTAACATGGGTTTGAATCCCATTGGTTCTCCAGAAATAAAAGATGTGTTTCAACATGGGTTTGAATCCCATTGGTTCTTAAGAAATAAAAGATGTGCTTTAACATGGGTTTGAATACCATTGGTTCTCCAGAAATAAAAGATGTGCTTTAACATGGGTTTGAATCTCATTCGTTCTTTAGAAATAAAAGATGTGCTTTAACATGGGTTTGAATCACTTTCGTCCTCCAGAAATAAAAGATGTGCTTTCACATGGGTTTGAATACCATTGGTTCTCCAGAAATAAAAGATGTGATTGAACATGGGTTTGAATCCCTTTCGTTCTCCAGAAATAAAAGATGTTATTTAACATGGGTTTGAATCCCTTTCGTTCTCCAGAAATAAAAGATGTGCTTTAACATGGGTTTGAATCCCTTTCGTTCTCCAGAAATAAAAGATGTGTTTCAACATGGGTTTGAATCCCTTTCGTTCTCCAGAAATAAAAGATGTGCTTTAACATGGGGTTGAATCCCTTTCGTTCTCCGGAAATAAAAGATGTGCTTTAACATGGGTTTGAATCTCTTTCGTTCTTCAGAAATAAAAGATGTGCTTGAACATGGGTTTGAATCCCATTCGTTCTCCAGAAATAAAAGATGTGTTTTAACTTGGGTTTGAATCCCATTGGTTCTCCAGAAATAAAAGATGTGCTTTAACATGGGTTTGAGTCCCATTGGTTTTCCAGAAATAAAAGATGTGTTTCAACATGGGTTTGAATCCCTTTGGTTCTCCAGAAATAAAAGATGTGCTTTAACATGGGCTTGAATCCCATTGGTTCTCGAGAAATAAAAGATGTGATTTAACATGGGTTTGAATCCCATTGGTTCTACAGAAATAAAAGATGTGCTTTAACATGGGTTTGAATACCATTGGTTCTCCAGAAACATGGGTTTGAATCTCATTCGTTCTTTAGAAATAAAAGATGTGCTTTAACATGGGTTTGAATCCCTTTCGTTCTCCAGAAATAAAAGATGTGCTTTAACATGGGGTTGAATCACATTGGTTCTACAGAAATAAAAGATGTGCTTTAACATGGTGTTGAATCCCTTTCGTTCTCCAGAAATAAAAGATGTGTTTAAACATGCGTTTGAATCCCATTGGTTCTCCAGAAATAAAAGATGTGCTTTAACATGGGTTTGAATCCCTTTCGTTCTCCAGAAATAAACGATGTGCTTTAACATGGGTTTGAATACCATTGGTTCTCCAGAAATAAAAGATGTGCTTTAACATGGGTTTGAATACCATTGGTTCTCCAGAAATAAAAGATGTGCTTTAACATGGGTTTGAATACCATTGGTTCTCCAGAAATAAAAGATGTGCTTTAACATGGGTTTGAAGACCATTGGTTCTCCAGAAATAAAAGATGTGTTTCAACATGGGTTTGAATCCCATTGGTTCTCCAGAAATAAAAGATGTGCTTTAACATGGGTTTGAATACCATTGGTTCTCCAGAAATAAAAGATGTGCTTTTACATGGGTTTGAATACCATTGGTTCTCCAGAAATAAAAGATGTGCTTTTACATGGGTTTGAATACCATTGGTTCTCCAGAAATAAAAGATGTTCTTTAACATGGGTTTGAATCCCATTGGTTCTCCAGAAATAAAAGATGTGTTTCAACATGGGTTTGAATCCCATTGGTTCTCCAGAAATAAAAGATGTGCTTTAACATGGGTTTGAATGCCATTGGTTCTCCAGAAATAAAAGATGTGCTTTAACATGGGTTTGAATCTCATTCGTTCTTTAGAAATAAAAGATGTGCTTTAACATGGGTTTGAATCACTTTCGTCCTCCAGAAATAAAAGATGTGCTTTAACATGGGTTTGAATACCATTGGTTCTCCAGAAATAAAAGATATGTTTCAACATGTGTTTGAATCCCTTTCGTTCTCCAGAAATAAAAGATCTTTTTCAACATGGGTTTGAATCCCTTTCGTTCTCCAGAAATAAAAGATGTGCTTTAACATGGGTTTGAATCCCTTTCGTTCTCCAGAAATAAAAGATGTGTTTCAACATGGGTTTGAATCCCTTTCGTTCTCCAGAAATAAAAGATGTGCTTTAACATGGGGTTGAATGACATTGGTTCTACAGAAATAAAAGATGTGCTTTAACATGGTGTTGAATACCTTTCGTTCTCCAGAAATAAAAGATGTGCTTTAACATGGGTTTGAATCCATTTCGTTCTCCAGAAATAAAAGATGTGCTTCAACATGGGTTTGAATCCCTTTCGTTCTCCAGAAATAAAAGATGTGCTTTAACATGGGGTTGAATCACATTGGTTCTACAGAAATAAAAGATGTGCTTTAACATGGTGTTGAATCCCTTTCGTTCTCCAGAAATAAAAGATGTGTTTCAACATGCGTTTGAATCCCATTGGTTCTCCAGAAATAAAAGATGTGCTTTAACATGGGTTTGAATCCCTTTCGTTCTTTAGAAATAAAAGATGTGCTTTAACATGGGTTTGAAGACCATTGGTTCTCCAGAAATAAAAGATGTGTTTCAACATGGGTTTGAATCCCATTGGTTCTCCAGAAATAAAAGATGTGCTTTAACATGGGTTTGAATACCATTGGTTCTCCAGAAATAAAAGATGTGCTTTTACATGGGTTTGAATACCATTGGTTCTCCAGAAATAAAAGATGTTCTTTAACATGGGTTTGAATCCCATTGGTTCTCCAGAAATAAAAGATGTGTTTCAACATGGGTTTGAATCCCATTGGTTCTTTAGAAATAAAAGATGTGCTTTAACATGGGTTTGAATACCATTGGTTCTCCAGAAATAAAAGATGTGCTTTAACATGGGTTTGAATCTCATTCGTTCTTTAGAAATAAAAGATGTGCTTTAACATGCGTTTGAATCACTTTCGTCCTCCAGAAATAAAAGATGTGCTTTAACATGGGTTTGAATACCATTGGTTCTCCAGAAATAAAAGATGTGTTTCAACATGGGTTTGAATCCCTTTCGTTCTTCAGAAATAAAAGATGTTTTTCAACATGGGTTTGAATCCCTTTCGTTCTCCAGAAATAAAAGATGTGCTTTAACATGGGTTTGAATCCCTTTCGTTCTCCAGAAATAAAAGATGTGTTTCAACATGGGTTTGAATCCCTTTCGTTCTCCAGAAATAAAAGATGTGCTTTAACATGGGGTTGAATCCCTTTCGTTCTCCGGAAATATAAGATGTGCTTTAACATGGGTTTGAATCTCTTTCGTTCTTCAGAAATAAAAGATGTGCTTGAACATGGGTTTGAATCCCATTCGTTCTCCAGAAATAAAAGATGTGTTTTAACTTGGGTTTGAATCCCATTGGTTCTCCAGAAATAAAAGATGTGCTTTAACATGGGTTTGAGTCCCATTGGTTTTCCAGAAATAAAAGATGTGTTTCAACATGGGTTTGAATCCCTTTGGTTCTCCAGAAATAAAAGATGTGCTTTAACATGGGCTTGAATCCCATTGGTTCTCCAGAAATAAAAGATGTGATTTAACATGGGTTTGAATCCCATTGGTTCTTCAGAAATAAAAGATGTGTTTCAACATGGGTTTGAATACCATTGGTTCTCCAGAAACATGGGTTTGAATCTCATTCGTTCTTTAGAAATAAAAGATGTGCTTTAACATGGGTTTGAATCCCATTGGTTCTCCAGAAATAAAAGATGTGCTTTAACATGGGTTTGAATACCATTGGTTCTCCAGAAATAAAAGATGTGCTTTAACATGGGTTTGAATCCCATTAGTTCTCCAGAAATAAAAGATGTGCTTTAACATGAGTTTGAATACCATTGGTTCTCCAGAAATAAAAGATGTGCTTTAACATGGGTTTGAATACCATTGGTTCTCCAGAAATAAAAGATGTGCTTTAACATGGGTTTGAATCCCATTGGTTCTCCAGAAATAAAAGATGTGCTTTAACATGGGTTTGAATCCCATTGGTTCTCCAGAAATAAAAGACGTTTTTCAACATGGGTTTGAATCCCTTTCGTTCTCCAGAAATAAAAGATGTGCTTTAACATGGGTTTGAATCCCTTTCGTTCTCCAGAAATAAAAGATGTGCTTAAACATGGGTTTGAATCCCTTTCGTTCTCCAGAAATAAAAGATGTGCTTTAACATGGGGTTGAATCACATTGGTTCTACAGAAATAAAAGATGTGCTTTAACATGGTGTTGAATCCCTTTCGTTCTCCAGAAATAAAAGATGTGTTTCAACATGCGTTTGAATCCCATTGGTTCTCCAGAAATAAAAGATGTGCTTTAACATGGGTTTGAATCCCTTTCGTTCTCCAGAAATAAACGATGTGCTTTAACATGGGTTTGAATACCATTGGTTCTCCAGAAATAAAAGATGTGCTTTAACATGGGTTTGAATCCCAATCGTTCTCCAGAAATAAAAGATGTGCTTTAACATGGGTTTGAATACCATTGGTTCTCCAGAAATAAAAGATGTGCTTTAACATGGGTTTGAATACCATTGGTTCTCCAGAAATAAAAGATGTGCTTTAACATGGGTTTGAAGACAATTGGTTCTCCAGAAATAAAAGATGTGTTTCAACATGGGTTTGAATCCCATTGGTTCTCCAGAAATAAAAGATGTGCTTTAACATGGGTTTGAATACCATTGGTTCTCCAGAAATAAAAGATGTGTTTCAACATGGGTTTGAATACCATTGGTTCTTTAGAAATAAAAGATGTGTTTCAACATGGGTTTGAATCCCATTGGTTCTCCAGAAATAAAAGATGTGCTTTAACATGGGTTTGAATCCCATTGGTTCTCCAGAAATAAAAGATGTGCTTTAACATGGGTTTGAATCCCTTTCGTTCTCCAGAAATAAACGATGTGCTTTAACATGGGTTTGAATACCATTGGTTCTCCAGAAATAAAAGATGTGCTTTAACATGGGTTTGAATCCCAATCGTTCTCCAGAAATAAAAGATGTGCTTTAACATGGGTTTGAATACCATTGGTTCTCCAGAAATAAAAGATGTTCTTTAACATGGGTTTGAATACCATTGGTTCTCCAGAAATAAAAGATGTGCTTTTACATGGGTTTGAATACCATTGGTTCTCCAGAAATAAAAGATGTGCTTTTACATGGGTTTGAATACCATTGGTTCTCCAGAAATAAAAGATGTTCTTTAACATGGGTTTGAATCCCATTGGTTCTCCAGAAATAAAAGATGTGTTTCAACATGGGTTTGAATCCCATTGGTTCTCCAGAAATAAAAGATGTGCTTTAACATGGGTTTGAATGCCATTGTTTCTCCAGAAATAAAAGATGTGCTTTAACATGGGTTTGAATCCCTTTCGTTCTCCAGAAATAAAAGATGTGTTTCAACATGGGTTTGAATCCCTTTCGTTCTCCAGAAATAAAAGATGTGCTTTAACATGGGGTTGAATGACATTGGTTCTACAGAAATAAAAGATGTGCTTTAACATGGTGTTGAATCCCTTTCGTTCTCCAGAAATAAAAGATGTGTTTCAACATGCGTTTGAATCCCATTGGTTCTCCAGAAATAAAAGATGTGCTTTAACATGGGTTTGAATCCCAATCGTTCTCCAGAAATAAAAGATGTTCTTTAACATGGGTTTGAATCCCTTTCGTTCTCAAGAAATAAAAGATGTGCTTTAACATGGGTTTGAATCCCTTTCGTTCTCCAGAAATAAAAGATGTGCTTTAACATGGGGTTGAATCACATTGGTTCTACAGAAATAAAAGATGTGTTTCAACATGGGTTTGAATCCCTTTGGTTCTCCAGAAATAAAAGATGTGCTTTAACATGGGCTTGAATCCCATTGGTTCTCCAGAAATAAAAGATGTGATTTAACATGGGTTTGAATCCCATTGGTTTTTCAGAAATAAAAGATGTGTTTCAACATGGGTTTGAATACCATTGCTTCTCCAGAAACATGGGTTTGAATCTCATTCGTTCTTTAGAAATAAAAGATGTGCTTTAACATGGGTTTGAATCCCATTGGTTCTCCAGAAATAAAAGATTTGCTTTAACATGGGGTTGAATACCATTGGTTCTCCAGAAATAAAAGATGTGCTTTAACATGGGGTTGAATCCCATTCGTTCTCCAGAAAAAAAAGATGTGCTTTAACATGAGTTTGAATACCATTGGTTCTCCAGAAATAAAAGATGTGCTTTAACATGGGTTTGAATACCATTGGTTCTCCAGAAATAAAAGATGTGCTTTAACATGGGTTTGAATCCAATTGGTTCTCCTGAAATAAAAGATGTGCTTTAACATGGGTTTGAATCCCATTGGTTCTCCAGAAATAAAAGACGTTTTTCAACATGGGTTTGAATCCCTTTCGTTCTCCAGAAATAAAAGATGTGCTTTAACATGGGTTTGAATCCCTTTCGTTCTCCAGAAATAAAAGATGTGTTTCAACATGGGTTTGAATCCCTTTCGTTCTCCAGAAATAAAAGATGTGCTTTAACATGGGGTTGAATCACATTGGTTCTACAGAAATAAAAGATGTGCTTTAACATGGTGTTGAATCCCTTTCGTTCTCCAGAAATAAAAGATGTGCTTTAACATGGGTTTGAATCCCTTTCGTTCTCCAGAAATAAAAGATGTGCTTTAACATGGGGTTGAATCACATTGGTTCTACAGAAATAAAAGATGTGTTTCAACATGCGTTTGAATCCCTTTCGTTCTCCAGAAATAAAAGATGTGCTTTAACATGGGTTTGAATCCCATTGGTTCTCCAGAAATAAAAGATGTGCTTTAACATGGGTTTGAATCCCTTTCGTTCTCCAGAAAAAAGAGATGTGCCTTAACATGCGTTTGAATCCCATTGCTTCTCCAGAAATAAAAGATGTGCTTTAACATGGGTTTGAATCCCAATCGTTCTCTAGAAATAAAAGATGTGCTCTAACATGGGTTTGAATCCCTTTCGTTCTCCAGAAATAAAAGATGTGCTTTAACATGGGTTTGAATACCATTGGTTCTCCAGAAATAAAAGATGTGCTTTAACATGGGTTTGAATACCATTGCTTCTCCAGAAATAAAAGAATTGCTTTAACATGGGTTTGAGTCCCATTGGTTCTCCAGAAATAAAAGATGTGCTTTAACATGGGTTTGAATCCCAATCGTTCTCCAGAAATAAAAGATGTGCTCTAACATGGGTTTGAATCCCTTTCGTTCTCAAGAAATAAAAGATGTGCTTTAACATGGGTTTGAATTCCTTTCGTTCTCCAGAAATAAAGAATGTGCTTTAACATGGGTTTGAATCGCATTGGTTCTCCAGAAATAAAAGATGTGTTTCAACATGGGTTTGAATCCCATTGGTTCTCCAGAAATAAAAGATGTGCTTTAACATGGGTTTGAATACCATTGGTTCTCCAGAAATAAAAGATGTGCTTTAACATGGGTTTGAATTCCATTCGTTCTCCAGAAATAAAAGATGTGCTTTAACATGGGTTTGAATACCATTGGTTCTCCAGAAATAAAAGATGTGTTTCAACATGGGTTTGAATCCCATTGGTTCTCCAGAAATAAAAGATGTGCTTTAACATGGGTTTGAATACCATTAGTTCTCCAGAAATATAAGATGTGCTTTTACATGGGTTTGAATCCCTTTGGTTCTCCAGAAATAAAAGATGTGCTTTAACATGGGCTTGAATCCCATTGGTTCTCCAGAAATAAAAGATGTGATTTAACATGGGTTTGAATCCCATTGGTTTTTCAGAAATAAAAGATGTGTTTCAACATGGGTTTGAATACCATTGCTTCTCCAGAAACATGGGTTTGAATCTATTTCGTTCTTTAGAAATAAAAGATGTGCTTTAACATGGGTTTGAATCCCATTGGGTCTCCAGAAATAAAAGACGTTTTTCAACATGGGTTTGAATACCATTGGTTCTCCAGAAATAAAAGATGTGCTTTAACATGGGTTTGAATCCCTTTCGTTCTCCAGAAATAAAAGATGTGTTTCAACAGGCGTTTGAATCCCTTTCGTTCTCCAGAAATAAAAGATGTGCTTTAACATGGGGTTGAATCACATTGGTTCTACAGAAATAAAAGATGTGCTTTAACATGGTGTTGAATCCCTTTCGTTCTCCAGAAATAAAAGATGTGCTTTAACATGGGTTTGAATCCCTTTCGTTCTCCAGAAATAAAAGATGTGCTTTAACATGGGGTTGAATCACATTGGTTCTACAGAAATAAAAGATGTGTTTCAACATGGGTTTGAATCCCTTTGGTTCTCCTGAAATAAAAGATGTGCTTTAACATGGGCTTGAATACCATTGGTTCTCCAGAAATAAAAGATGTGTTTCAATATGGGTTTGAATCCTATTGGTTCTCCAGAAATAAAAGATGTGTTTCAACATGGGTTTGAATCCCTTTCGTTCTCCAGAAATAAAAGATGTGCTTTAACATGTGTTTGAATCTCATTCGTTCTTTAGAAATAAAAGATGTTCTTTAACATGGGTTTGAATCCCATTGGTTCTCCAGAAATAAAAGATGTGCTTTAACATGGGTTTGAATCTCATTGGTTCTCCAGAAATAAAAGATGTGCTTTAACATGGGTTTGAATACCATTGCTTCTCCAGAAATATGGGTTTGAATCTCATTCGTTCTTTAGAAATAAAAGATGTGCTTTAACATGGGTTTGAATCCCATTGGTTCTCCAGAAATAAAAGATGTGCTTTAACATGGGTTTGAATACCATTGGTTCTCCAGAAATAAAAGATGTGCTTTAACATGGGGTTGAATCCCATTCGTTCTCCAGAAAAAAAAGATGTGCTTTAACATGAGTTTGAATACCATTGGTTCTCCAGAAATAAAAGATGTGCTTTAACATGGGTTTGAATACCATTGGTTCTCCAGAAATAAAAGATGTGCTTTAACATGGGTTTGAATCCCATTGGTTCTCCAGAAATAAAAGATGTGCTTTAACATGGGTTTGAATCCCATTGGTTCTCCAGAAATAAAAGACGTTTTTCAACATGGGTTTGAATCCCTTTCGTTCTCCAGAAATAAAAGATGTGCTTTAACATGGGTTTGAATCCCTTTCGTTCTCCAGAAATAAAAGATGTGTTTCAACATGGGTTTGAATCCCTTTCGTTCTCCAGAAATAAAAGATGTGCTTTAACATGGGGTTGAATCACATTGGTTCTACAGAAATAAAAGATTTGCTTTAACATGGTGTTGAATCCCTTTCGTTCTCCAGAAATAAAAGATGTGCTTTAACATGGCTTTGAATCCCTTTCGTTCCTTAGAAATAAAAGATGTGCTTTAACATGGGGTTGAATCACATTGGTTCTACAGAAATAAAAGATGTGTTTCAACATGCGTTTGAATCCCTTTCGTTCTCCAGAAATAAAAGATGTGCTTTAACATGGGTTTGAATACCATTGGTTCTCCAGAAATAAAAGATGTGCTTAACATGGGTTTGAATCCCATTGGTTCTCCAGAAATAAAAGATGTGCTTTAACATGGGTTAGAATCCCTTTCGTTTTCCAGAAATAAAAGATGTGCTTTAACATGGGTTTGAATCCCATTGGTTCTCCAGAAATAAAAGATGTGCTTTAACATGGGTTTGAAACCCAATCGTTCTCCAGAAATAAAAGATGTGATCTAACATGGGTTTGAATCCCTTCGTTCTCCAAGAAATAAAGATGTGCTTTAACATGGGTTTGAATTCATTTCGTTCTCCAGAAATAAAGATGGCTTTTTAAACATGGGTTTGAATTCCATTGGTTCTCCAGAAATAAAAGATGTGTTTCAACATGGGTTTGAATCCCATTGGTTCTCCAGAAATAAAAGATGTGCTTTCACATGGGTTTGAATCCCATTCGGTTCTCCAGAAATAAAAGATGTGCTTTAACATGGGTTTGAATCCATTTCGTTCTCCAGACATAAAAGATGTGCTTTAACATGGTTTTGAATCCCATTTCGGTTCTCCAGAAATAAAAGATGTTGTCAACATGGCGTTTGAATCCCATTGGTTCTCCAGATATAAAAGATGTGCTTTAACATGGGTTTGAATACCCATTAGGTTCTCCAGAAATAAAAGATGTGCTTTAACATGGGTTTGAATCCCATTGGTTCTCCAGAAATAAAAGATGTGCTTTAACATGGGTTTGAATCCCTTTCGTTCTCCAGAAATAAAAGATGTGTTTCAACATGGGTTTGAATCCCTTTCGTTCTCCAGAAATAAAAGATGTGCTTTAACATGGGTTTGAATCCCATTGGTTCTCCAGAAATAAAAGATGTGCTTTAACATGGGTTTGAATCCCTTTGGTTCTTCAGAAATAAAAGATGTGCCTTAACATGGGTTTGAATACCATTGGTTCTCCAGCAATAAAAGATGTGTATTAACATGGGTTTGAATCTCATTCGTTCTCCAGAAATAAAAGATGTGCTTTAACATGGGTTTGATAACCATTGGTTCTCCAGAAATAAAAGATGTGTTTCAACATGGGTTTGAATCCCATTGGTTCTCCAGAAATAAAAGATGTGCTTTAACATGGGTTTGAATACCATTGGTTCTCCAGAAATAAAAGATGTGCTTTAACATGGGTTTGAATACCATTGGTTCTCCAGAAATAAAAGACGTGCTTTAACATGGGTTTGAATACCATTGGTTCTCCAGAAATAAAAGATGTTCTTTAACATGGGTTTGAATCCCATTGGTTCTCCAGAAATAAAAGATGTGTTTCAACATGGGTTTGAATACCATTGGTTCTCCAGAAATAAAAGATGTGCTTTAACATGGGTTTGAATACCATTGGTTCTCCAGAAATAAAAGATGTGCTTTAACATGGGTTTGAGTCTCATTCGTTCTTTAGAAATAAAGATGTGCTTTAACATGGGTTTGAATACCATTGGTTCTCCAGAAATAAAAGATGTGCTTTAACATGGGTTTGAAGACCATTGGTTCTCCAGAAATAAAAGATGTGTTTCAACATGGGTTTGAATCCCATTGGTTCTCCAGAAATAAAAGATGTGCTTTAACATGGGTTTGAATCCCATTGGTTGTCCAGAAATAAGGGATGTTTTTCAACATGGGTTTGAATCCCTTTCGTTCTACAGAAATAAAAGATGTGCTTTAACATGGGTTTGAATCCCTTTCGTTCTCCAGAAATAAAAGATGTGTTTCAACATGGGTTTGAATACCATTGGTTCTCCAGAAATAAAAGATGTGCTTTAACATGGGTTTGAATACCATTGGTTCTCCAGAAATAAAAGATTTGCTTTAACATGGTGTTGAATCCCTTTCGTTCTCCAGAAATAAAAGATGTGCTTTAACATGGGTTTGAATCTCATTGGTTCTCCAGAAATAAAACATGTGCTTTAACATGGGTTTGAATCTCTTTCGTTCTCCAGAAATAAAAGATGTGTTTCAACATGCGTTTGAATCCCATTGGTTCTTTAGAAATAAAAGATGTGCTTTAACATGGGGTTGAATCACATTGGTTCTACAGAAATAAAAGATGTGCTTTAACATGTTGTTGAATCCCTTTCGTTCTCCAGAAATAAAAGATTTGTTGCAACATGCGTTTGAATCCCATTGGTTCTCCAGAAATAAAAGATGTGCTTTAACATGGGTTTGAATCTCATTCGTTCTCCAGAAATAAAAGATGTGCTTTAACATGGGTTTGAATCCCATTGGTTCTCAAGAAATAAAAGATGTGCGTTAACATGCATTAGAAACCCATTGGTTCCATTCCTTTTTCAGAAAAAAAGGGTTATAAAGAAAAAAGATTTGCTTTAAGAAAGATGTGTTGAACGTAGATAATCTACACATGTTTGTACATGGAATTGCGAAAATAATATGATGAAACGTGGTGAATATTAAAGCAATTGAAAAATAAAAAAATAATAAAAATACTACGCAAGGCCACTAAAATAATCTATATCTACATTTCGTAAATAATGTCATCGATCGACGTAAAGATAAACCCAAACAAATATACCATATCTACAGTGCGCAAAAAATATCATGAATCGGAGTAATGTTAACCCACGCAAATATACCATATCTAAAGTGCGAAAATAATATCATGAATCAGAGTAATGTTAACCCACGCAAATATATCATATCTACAGTACACAAATAATATAATGAATCGGAGTAATGTTAACCTACAGAAATATATCATATCTACAGTACTCAAATAATATCATGAATCGGAGTAATGTTAGCCCACGCAAATATACCATATCTACAGTGCGCAAATAATATTATGAATCGGAGTAATGATAACCCACGCAAATATACCATATCTACAGTGCGAAATTAATACCATGAATCGGGGTAATGTTAACCCGCGCAAATATACCATATCTACAGTGCGCAAATAATACCATGAATCGGAGTAATGTTAACCCACGCAAATATACCATATCTACAGTACGCAAATACTATCATGAATCGGAGTAATGTTAACCCACGCAAATATACCATATCTACAGTGCGAAAATAAAATCATGAATTGGAGTAATGTTAACTCACGCAAATATATCATATCTACAGTACGCAAATAATATTATGAATCGTGGTAATGTTAACTCACGCAAATATATACCATATCTACAGTACACAAATACTATCATGAATCGGAGTAATGTTAACCCACGCAAATATACCATATCTACAGTGCGTAAATAATATTATGAATCGGAGTAATGTTAAACCACACAAATATACCATATCTACAGTGCGATAATAATATCATGAATCGGAGTAATGTTAACCCACGCAAACATATCATATCTACAGTACGCAAATAATATTATGAATCGGAGTAATGTTAACTCACGCACATATACCATATCTACAGTACGCAAATAATATCATGAATCGGAGTATTGTTAACCTACGCAAATATATCATATCTACAGTTCGCAAATAATATAATGAATCGGAGTAATGTTAACCCACGCAAATATACCATATCTACATTGCGAAAAAAAAATCAGGAATTGGAGTAATGTTAACCCACGCAAATATATCATATCTACAGTACGCAAATAATATTATGAATCGGAGTAATGTTAACTCACGCAAATATACCATATCTACAGTGCGCAAAAAATATCATGAATCGGAGTAATGTTAACTAATGCAAATATACCATATCTAAAGTGCGAAAATAAAATCATGAATTGGAGTAATGTTAACCCACGCAAATATACCATATCTACTGTGAGCAAATACTATCACGAATCGGAGTAATGTTAACCCACGCAAATATACCATATGTACAGTGCGCAAATACTATCATGAATCGGAGTAATGTTAAGCCACGCAAATATACCATATCTACAGTGCGCAAATACTATCATGAATCGGAGTAATGTTAACCCACGCAAATATACCATACCTACAGTACGCAAATACTATCATGAATCGGAGTAATGTTAACCCACACAAATATACCATATCTACAGAACGCAAATAATATAATGAATCGGAGTAATGTTAACCCACGCAAATATACCATACCTACAGTACGCAAATAATATCATGAATCGGAGTAATTATGACTCACGCAAATATACCATATCTACAGTGCGCAAATACTATCATGAATCGGAGTAATGTTAACCCACGCAAATATACCATACCTACAGTACGCAAATACTATCATGAATCGGAGTAATGTTAACCCACACAAATATACCATACCTACAGTACGCAAATAATATCATGAATCCGAGTAATGTTAACACACGCAAATATACAATATCTACAGTGCGCAAATAATATCATGAATCGGAGTAATGTTAACTCACACAAATATACCATATCTACAGTGCGCAAATAATATCATGAATCGGAGTAATGTTAACTCACGCAAATATACCATATCTACAGTGCGCAAATAATATCATGAATTGGAGTAATGTTAACTCACGCAAACATACCATATCTACAGTGCGCAAATACTATCATGAATCGGAGTAATGTTAACCCACGCAAATATACCATATCTACAGTGCGCAAATACTATCATGAATCGGAGTAATGTTAACCCACGAAAATTCATCATATCTACAGTACGCAAATAATATAATGAATCGAAGTAATGTTAACCCACGAAGATATACCATATCTAAAGTGCGGAAATAATATTATTAATCGGAGTAATGTTTACACACGCAAATATACCATATCTACAGTGCGCAAATAGTATTATGAATCGGAGTAATGTTAACCTACAGAAGTATATCATATCTACAGTACTCAAATAGTATCATGAATCGAAGTAATGTTAACCCACTGAAGTATACCATATCTACAGTGCGGATATAATATTATGAATCGGAGTAATGTTAAACCACTGAAATATACCACATCTACAGTGCACAAATAATATTATGAATAGGAGAAAAGTTAACCCACGCAAATATACCATATCTACAGTGCGTAAATGATATCATGAATCGGAGTAATGTTAAACCACGCAAATATACTATATCTACAGTGCACAAATAACATTATGAATCGGAGAAGAGTTAACCCACGCAAATATACCATATCTACAGTGCTTAAATAATATCATGAATCGGAGTAATGTTAAACCACGCAAATATACTATATTTAAAGTGCACAAATAACATTATGAATCGGAGTAAAGCTAAATCACGCAAGTATACTATATCTACAGTGCGCAAATGATATTATGAATCGGAGTAATCTTAAACTATGCAAATATACCATATCTACAGTGCGTAAATAATATTATGAATCGGAGTAATGTTAAACCACGCAAATATACCATATCTACAGTGCGCAAATAGTATTATGAATCGGAGTAATGTTAACCTACAGAAGTATATCATATCTACAGTACTCAAATAGTATCATGAATCGAAGTAATGTTAACCCACTGAAGTATACCATATCTACAGTGCGGATATAATATTATGAATCGGAGTAATGTTAAACCACTGAAATATACCACATCTACAGTGCACAAATAATATTATGAATAGGAGAAAAGTTAACCCACGCAAATATACCATATCTACAGTGCGTAAATAATATCATGAATCGGAGTAATGTTAAACCACGCAAATATACTATATCTACAGTGCTCAAATAACATTATGAATCGGAGAATAGTTAACCCACGCAAATATACCATATCTACAGTGCTTAAATAATATCATGAATCGGAGTAATGTTAAACCACGCAAATATACTATATTTAAAGTGCACAAATAACATTATGAATCGGAGTAAAGCTAAATCACGCAAGTATACTATATCTACAGTGCGCAAATGATATTATGAATCGGAGTAATCTTAAACTATGCAAATATACCATATCTACAGTGCGTAAATAATATTATGAATCGGAGTAATGTTAAACCACACAAATATACCATATCTACAGTGCGATAATAATATCATGAATCGGAGTAATGTTAACCCACGCAAAAATATCATATCTACAGTACGCAAATAATATTATGAATCGGAGTAATGTTAACTCACGCAAATATACCATATCTACAGTGCGCAAATAATATCATGAATCGGAGTAATGTTAACTCACGCAAATATACCATATCTACAGTGCGAAAATAATATCATGAATTGGAGTAATGTTAACTCACGCAAAAATACCATATCTACAGTGCGCAAATATTATTATGAATCGGAGTAATGTTAAACCACGCAAATATACCATATCTACAGTGCGCAAATACTATCATGAATCGGAGTAATGTTAACCCACGAAAATTCATCATATCTACAGTACGCAAATAATATAATGAATCGAAGTAATGTTAACCCACGAAGATATACCATATCTAAAGTGCGGAAATAATATTATTAATCGGAGTAATGTTTACACACGCAAATATACCATATCTACAGTGCGCAAATAGTATTATGAATCGGAGTAATGTTAACCTACAGAAGTATATCATATCTACAGTACTCAAATAGTATCATGAATCGAAGTAATGTTAACCTACTGAAATATACCATATCTACAGTGCGGATATAATATTATGAATCGGAGTAATGTTAAACCACTGAAATATACCACATCTACAGTGCACAAATAATATTATGAATAGGAGAAAAGTTAACCCACGCAAATATACCATATCTACAGTGCGTAAATGATATCATGAATCGGAGTAATGTTAAACCACGCAAATATACTATATCTACAGTGCACAAATAAAATTATGAATCGGAGAAGAGTTAACCCACGCAAATATACCATATCTACAGTGCTTAAATAATATCATGAATCGGAGTAATGTTAAACCACGCAAATATACTATATTTAAAGTGCACAAATAACATTATGAATCGGAGTAAAGCTAAATCACGCAAATATACTATATCTACAGTGCGCAAAAGATATTATGAATCGGAGTAATCTTAAACTACGCAAATATACCCTTTCTACAGTGCGAAAATAACACCATGAATCGGAGTAATGTTAACCCACGCAAATATACCATATCTACAGTGCTTAAATAATATCATGAATCGGAGTAAAGTTAAACCACGCAAATATACTATATTTACAGTGCACAAATAATATTATGAATCGGAGTAAAGCTAAATCACGCAAATATACTATATCTACAGTGCGCAAATGATATTATGAATCGGAGCAATCTTAAACTATGCAAATATACCATATCTACAGTGCGTAAATAATATTATGAATCGGAGTAATGTTAAACCACACAAATATACCATATCTACAGTGCGATAATAATATCATGAATCGGAGTAATGTTAACCCACGCAAACATATCATATCTACAGTACGCAAATAATATTATGAATCGGAGTAATGTTAACTCACGCAAATATACCATATCTACAGTGCGCAAGTACTATCATGAATCGGAGTAATGTTAACTCACGCAAATATATACCAAATCTACAGTGCGAAAATAAAGTCATGAATTGGAGTAATGTTAACCCACGCAGATATATCATATCTACAGTACGCAAATAATATTATGAATCGGAGTAATGTTAAACCACGGAAATATGCCATACCTACAGTCCGCAAATAATATAATGAATCGGATTAATGTTAACCCACGCAAATATATCATATCTACAGTACGCAAATAATATTATGAATCGGAGTAATGTTAAACCAAGGAAATATACCATACCTACAGTCCGCACATAATATAATGAATCGGAGTAATGTTCACCTACGGAAATGTACGATATCTACAGTACGCAAATAATATCATGAATCGGAGTATTGTTAACCTACGCAAATATATCATATCTACAGTTCGCAAATAATATAATGAATCGGAGTAATGTTAACCCACGCAAATATACCATATCTACATTGCGAAAAAAAAATCATGAATTGGAGTAATGTTAACCCACGCAAATATATCATATCTACAGTACGCAAATAATATTATGAATCGGAGTAATGTTAACTCACGCAAATATACCATATCTACAGTGCGCAAATAATATCATGAATCGGAGTAATGTTAACTAATGCAAATATACCATATCTACAGTGCGAAAATAAAATCATGAATTGGAGTAATGTTAACCCACGCAAATATACCATATCTACTGTGAGCAAATACTATCACGAATCGGAGTAATGTTAACCCACGCAAATATACCATATGTACAGTGCGCAAACACTATCATGAATCGGAGTAATGTTAACCCACGCAAATATACCATATCTACAGTGCGTAAATAATATTATGAATCGGAGTAATGTTAACCCACGCAAATATACCATATCTACAGTGCGCAAATACTATCATGAATCGGAGTAATGTTAACCCACGCAAATATACCATATCTACAGTGCGCAAATACTATCATGAATCGGAGTAATGTTAACCCACGCAAATATACCATACCTATAGTACGCAAATACTATCATGAATCGGAGTAATGTTAACCCACACAAATATACCATATCTACAGAACGCAAATAATATAATGAATCGGAGTAATGTTAACCCACGCAAATATACCATACCTACAGTACGCAAATAATATCATGAATCGGAGTAATTATGACCCACGCAAATATACCATATCTACAGTGCGCAAATACTATCATGAATCGGAGTAATGTTAACCCACTGAAATATACCATACCTACAGTACGCAAATACTATCATGAATCGGAGTAATGTTAACCCACACAAATATACCATACCTACAGTACGCAAATAATATCATGAATCCGAGTAATGTTAACACACGCAAATATACAATATCTACAGTGCGCAAATAATATCATGAATCGGAGTAATGTTAACTCACACAAATATACCATATCTACAGTGCGCAAATAATATCATGAATCGGAGTAATGTTAACTCACGCAAATATACCATATCTACAGTGCGAAAATAATATCATGAATTGGAGTAATGTTAACTCACGCAAATATACCATATCTACAGTGCGCAAATATTATCATGAATCGGAGTAATGTTAACCCACGCAAATATACCATATCTACAGTGCGCAAATACTATCATGAATCGGAGTAATGTTAACCCACGCAAATTCATCATATCTACAGTACGCAAATAATATAATCAATCGAAGTAATGTTAACCCACGAAGATATACCATATCTAAAGTGCGGAAATAATATTATTAATCGGAGTAATGTTTACACACGCAAATATACCATATCTACAGTGCGTAAATTTTATTATGAATCGGAGTAATGTTAACCCACGTAAATATACCATATCTACAGTGCGTAAATTTTATTATGAATCGGAGTAATGTTAACCCACGCAAATATACCATATCTACTGTGAAGAAATACTATCATGAATTGGAGTAATGTTAACCCACGCAAATATATCATATCTACAGTACGCAAATAATATTATGAATCGGAGTAATGTTAACTCACGCAAATATACCATATCTACAGTGCGCAAATAATATCATGAATCGGAGTAATGTTAACTAATGCAAATATACCATATCTACAGTGCGAAAATAATATCATGAATTGGAGTAATGTTAACCCACGCAAATATACAATATCTACTGTGAGCAAATACTATCACGAATCGGAGTAATGTTAACCCACGCAAATATACCATATGTACAGTGCGCAAATACTATCATGAATCGGAGTAATGTTAACCCACGCAAATATACCATATCTACAGTGCGCAAATACTATCATGAATCGGAGTAATGTTAACCCACGCAAATATACCATATGTACAGTGCGCAAATACTATCATGAATCGGAGTAATGTTAACCCACACAAATATACCATATCTACAGAACGCAAATAATATAATGAATCGGAGTAATGTTAACCCACGCAAATATACCATACCTACAGTACGCAAATAATATCATGAATCGGAGTAATTATGACTCACGCAAATATACCATATCTAGAGTGCGCAAATACTATCATGAATCGGAGTAATGTTAACCCACGCAAATATACCATACCTACAGTACGCAAATACTATCATGAATCGGAGTAATGTTAACCCACACAAATATACCATAACTACAGTACGCAAATAATATCATGAATCGGAGTAATGTTAACACACGCAAATATACAATATATACAGTGCGCAAATAATATCATGAATCGGAGTAATGTTAACCCACACAAATATACCATATCTACAGTGCGCAAATAATATCATGAATCGGAGTAATGTTAACTCACGCAAATATACCATATCTACAGTGCGAAAATAATATCATGAATTGGAGTAATGTTAACTCACGCAAACATACCATATCTACAGTGCGCAAATATTATCATGAATCGGAGTAATGTTAACCCACGCAAATATACCATATCTACAGTGCGCAAATACTATCATGAATCGGAGTAATGTTAACCCACGCAAATTCATCATATCTACAGTACGCAAATAATATAATGAATCGAAGTAATGTTAACCCACGAAGATATACCATATCTAAAGTGCGGAAATAATATTATTAATCGGAGTAATGTTTACACACGCAAATATACCATATCTACAGTGCGTAAATTTTATTATGAATCGGAGTAATGTTAACCCACGTAAATATACCATATCTACAGTGCGTAAATTTTATTATGAATCGGAGTAATGTTAACCCACGCAAATATACCATATCTACAGTGAGGAAATACTATCATGAATCGGAGTAATGTTAACCCACGCAAATATATCATATCTACAGTACACAAATAATATAATGAATCGGAGTAATGTTAACCTACAGAAATATATCATATCTACAGTACTCAAATATTATCATGAATCGGAGTAATGTTAACCCACGCAAATATACCATATCTACAGTGCGCAAATAATATTATGAATCGGAGTAATGATAACCCACGCAAATATACCATATCTACAGTGCACAAATAGTATTATGAATCGGAGTAATGTTAACCTACAGAAGTATATCATATCTACAGTACTCAAATAGTATCATGAATCGAAGTAATGTTAACCCACTGAAATATACCATATCTACAGTGCGGATATAATATTATGAATCGGAGTAATGTTAAACCACTGAAATATACCATATCTACAGTGCACAAATAATATTATGAATAGGAGAAAAGTTAACCCACGCAAATATACCATATCTACAGTGCGAAAATGATATCATGAATCGGAGTAATGTTAAACCACGCAAATATACTATATCTACAGTGCACAAATAACATTATGAATCGGAGAAGAGTTAACCCACGCAAATATACCATATCTACAGTGCTTAAATAATATCATGAATCGGAGTAATGTTAAACCACGCAAATATACTATATTTACAGTGCACAAATAACATTATGAATCGGAGTAAAGCTAAATCACGCAAATATACTATATCTACAGTGCGCAAATGATATTATGAATCGGAGTAATCTTAAACTACGCAAATATACCCTTTCTACAGTGCGAAAATAACACCATGAATCGGAGTAATGTTAACCCACGCAAATATACCCTATCTACAGTGCTTAAATAATATCATGAATCGGAGTAAAGTTAAACCACGCAAATATACTATATTTACAGTGCACAAATAATATTATGAATCGGAGTAAAGCTAAATCACGCAAATATACTATATCTACAGTGCGCAAATGATATTATGAATCGGAGCAATCTTAAACTACGCAAATATACCATATCTACAGTGCACAAATAATACCATGAATCGGAGTAATGTTAAACCACGCAAATATACCATATCTACAGTGCGTAAATAATATCATGAATCAGAGAAAAGTTAAACCACGCAAATATACTATATTTACAGTGCGCAAATGATATTAAGAATCGGATTAATCTCATATGTACAGTGCGCATATAATATCATGAATCAGAGTAATGTTAACCCACTGAAATATACCATATCTACAGTACGCATATAATATCATGAATCGGAGTAAAGGTAAACCACGCAAATATACTATATTTATAGTGCACAAATAATATTATGAATCGGAGTAAAGCTAAATCACGCAAATATACTATATCTACAGTGCGCAAATGATATTATGAATCGGAGTAATCTCATATCTACAGTGCGCATATAATATCATGAATCAGAGTAATGTTAACCCACTGAAATATACCATATCTACAGTACGCATATAATATCATGAATCGGAGTAACGTTAAACAATGCAAATATACCCTATGTCTAGAGAGCAGATAATATTATGAATGGAAGTTATGTTAAACCACTCAAATATATCATATCTACAGTACGCAAATAATATCATGAATCGGAGTAATGTTAACCCACTGAAATATACCATATCTACAGAACGCAAATAATATTATGAATCGCAGTAGTGTTAACCCACTGAAATATATCATATCTACAGTGCGCAAAAAATATTATGAATCGAAGTAATGTTAACCCACTGAAGTATACCATATCTACAGAACGGAAATAATATTATGAATCGAAGTAATGTTAGCCCACTGAAATATATCATATCTACAGTGCGCAAATAATATTATGAATCGAAGTAATGTTAACCCACTGAAATATACCATATCTACAGAACGCAAATACTATCATGAATCGGAGTAATGTTAACCCACTGAAATATATCATATCTACAGTGCGCAAATAATATTATGAATCGAAGTAATGTTAACCCACTGAAATATACCATATCTACAGAACGCAAATAATATCATGAATCGGAGTAATGTTAACCCACTGAAATATACCATATCTACAGAACGCAAATAATATCATGAATCGGAGTAATTTTAAACCACGGAAATATACCGTATCTACAGTGCGCAAATACTATCATGAATCGGATTAAAGTTAACCCACGCAAATATACCATATCTGCAGTGAATCATATTGAATCATATCTTGAGTCATATTTTCGATAAAATACGAAATTAAGTACAGTGTTTACATGTTTACGATGTTTAGATCGATATTATCTCTCCATTACTACTAGGTGACGTGTATGGCCGAGAGCCTTTGCTGACGCAACACACGAGATTGCCAGAGTCCTGTTTGCCGGCTTAACCCGTTACCACCTCTCACGAACGAGGACGTAGGGTTGGACTTTGAGAGGCAACATATCTCTATTCTTCGATTGCACGTTACGTCATCGCGGCCATGTTGGAGCCATTTAATAAAAGATTTGTTATTAGCATTCATTGTTAACGGCACCACAATGGCCGCCATGCTTTTGTCTTTTAACTCTCTTGGGAATGCTATATCGCGTAATAAAGCACTTAGGAAGCCACCTCCTATTTGCTTTATCACTGAACTGAGCACGGAAAAAGCTGTTTTATTTGTTAAATACAGTTTTTGCACTCAGGGTAACTCTTATTCGAAAAAGTTATTAAATCTAACCGGAAAGTTGAAGGGAAAAAAAAAGATGTTTCAATTGCGTTTTCATATGCTTTAGTTACTTGATCGAAAATCAATAATTCATGAATAATCCCAAAACGTTTTTCCTTACCTCTTCACTAAAGTGAAAGCGCTCTGTCGTCTTCTGACATCTGAAATCTAAAGACAAACAACAGTTAGCTATCTGGTCGAAAAAAAGATACAATATTTCTTTTAGAAAAGTTAAGTTGAGTGAGAAAGACGCTGCTCATACATAGCGCCGCAACAACAACATGATTCACAAAGACGTCGGTATTTAGCCTTTAAAACGTCTCAAAATTTTCTAGTTTAATGGAACATTTTAGTATTTAAATCCAAATTATCAGTTATAAGTTTCAGGAAGATAGAAGCTAGCTGTACGAGGTCTTTAGAAAGAAGTTTTTTCAGTCGACGAGTCGTTTCAGCATATGGGAGTTCACGTTCGCCTTCACACAAAACAAGCTTTACGTCATGTAGAATTTTGACGATTTTCGAGAACAGGAAGATAGAAGCTAAATGGGGTTTTATAAGACTATTTTCATTTACGAAGTAGTATTGTTCGCGGGAAAGTTCAAATTTGCTTTCACGCAACTGACATACTATATATATATTTTTTGTTTTTTAATTTTCAAAGAAAAATTACTAAAATGATTTATTTAACTACTAAAAATGACTTCGAATTTCATATTAACATTGTTAAAGTAAAACCTTTTTTCTATCTTATCCGTTTTTGGGACTAAAAATTACAATTTGAGATAATGGTTTGTCTCCCAAGGATTTGTCTCCCTCGGTACGATTAAAAATTCTTTCCGCTTTGTTTCAAAATAATTTTGATTTTTAGTTTCTAAAGCAAGTTTAGCCAATAGAAGTTCAAGGCAAAACTATATAACTTAGAAATAAATGAAGTTATTGTTTTTAAGTTTTTATTCACGAAATCGTTCGCATGGAAATACAAATTCGCCTCCACACAATGCAAACATGATGCAGAATATTTCAATTTTCAACAAAATATACTTAAATAAATTATCAAACTATCAAGAAATTGTTTAAAATCCTATGAAAGACAGTTGTTCTATGTGTTTTGTCCATTTTTGGGGTCAAAAATTACAATTATAAGCTCCAGATACTGCATTTGAGGCATGCTGTTCGAAGTATCAATCGAGTTGCAAGCCTTTATTCGCGTTTGAAGACTAAATGTTTGAAAATATTGATCTTATCAGAAAGGCTCTTGCTTTTTTAAACATTATTAGTATAATTTTGCTTATTTGAAGTTTTTTAAAGTTAGAAATCAGCTGTTTTATAATGAATAAAAATATTTCATCTTACCTCGTGGAAGTCTTGCTGTCCCTTTGAACGTGAGCAGCCTCAACGTTTTGTCGCCTTGAGTTAAAAAGCCCGCTAAGTGCAACTCAAACTAATCAGCCAATAGGAAGTCATTTTACCCGCTGTCTCTGTCTGAATCAACGAATAAAGAATCGAGATTCTTCAGAGTTGTCAATCAATTGAGATAATTGGGAGTTGACTTAATACTCACGGGAAAAGCGGGAAAAATTGTTTGCTTGCAGTACTACGAAAGAAGGAGAACCTTTAGAGTTTATTGGGTAAATTACCAGATAAATTGAGTTTATTGAATTAGAGTTATTGGGTAAATTACCAGTTAAATCGAGCATTTAAATCAAGCGAATTACTTTGATCTCTTTAATTACGAAGGTGTATACGTATAAGTCAACAAAATGCACAAAAAGGGCACATCCATGAGTTTTCCAAAGGCAGTTTGATTATGATAGAGTGTGATTTAGCATGTATTAAATTAAACTTACCGGCCCAAGGGAGAGGAAATGTTTAGCTGGAGACTTGGGCCAAACCGGTCCCTTTCGCCTTGACAGCCAGTAACACAGGATAACCAGCAACGCTACATTTGTCGGCGCTAGTCATCGCATGGTTTAAATGGTGTTGGTTTTTAGATGTGTTTCAGATTGGATAACGCAAAGTTATAAAAGATGACACCTTGACAGAGCTGCACTGTCTATGAATTTTCCAATATTTGCCCCCTTGGAATCCCATAATCTCTTACTCATTAAAGACGGCCGCCGTATCAGTAAAAACGCCGGTCTGTTAACCATGGTTTATTCATACAGTAAGCACTGAAGTCATAGTAAGCAAGGTGTTTTAAAACGCCGACACGTGAAGCGCGAACTGATGGCCATAATGGTTGTCCGCTCGTCTCTAATAAGGGGCTTGTACCGACTAACGTTTGCGGTTGGCTCTCTTCCCAAATGAGCGAGCGCCTCCAGGAGAATTCTACTGATCATAGACACTATGTAGAAATGTTACTGTTTGTATGTGCGCTAAGAAACTCTGAAGGCTGAACACCCACCTGTCTAGTAGACGGGCAAACACGTCTATATATTCACGTGTATTACCGTGCGCAACCGTTAAACAAAGAAATAATACTCTAGAGCCGTGATGGCACTTGGTCTGAAACCTGGTCTGAAATGGGGTTTCATTACGCGCAAGCCTTGCCTCCTTCGCAGACGTCGTTAGGGTCGTCACCCAACGCTTCAGCAAAGGAGGCTAGCGCAAGCCAAGATCTATATGAATGCTAAGAAGCAACTGTTTTTGGGGTTTGTTCCCCAGTTTAAGCACAAAAAATTACGAATCAATTAGCAAAATTACAGTTTTAAGACAATAGCAATTAATTCGTTAAAATTATTCGAATTATATCCTTAAAAGCCCCTGTGTAATCTTTCCCGCGCAAACTTCTGCAGATTTTCCCGTCAGGTGCAAATGGTCATGTGCATAAATAAGTAGCGAAAGAGTTTTATTTTCATTTATTTTTTTTGTTCTTGGTATATTATTATAGATAAGAATTATGTCTTCTTAAGCTAAGTTTTCTGGAACTTGGAATGTTTTCCGAGAAAAAAGAAACTTCTTTTTGTAATGTTATTTATAGTTAAGTAATTTTTTAAATCATTTTCTCTCATTGTCTTAATCAAGGACCTTTCTTTTACTATTTTATATAATTTCGATTTACTTTAAAATGATAACGGAAGCTTCGTTGTTTCTTCGCACAAGCCTGTAAAATGAATAATCCATTGATGTTGATCTCTTTTGCCACTCTCCATTCCTTGAAGTTAATTGTGTCAATTGATATTCAGGTTCGGAAAAAGTAAAATTGAATCGAGGATAGTATACTTAATGTTTTATAGAATGAATACTCCAGGTACCAAGAGGGCAACAAGGTAGTTTCTCGTCAAAATAGCACAACCAAAAATTACGATGCAATAGACAGCAACAACCATAAATCCAGTAGTCTCGTCTACTTTTTTCCTTGCTTCGCGGTCGCTAGCGTCAACCATTCCATCATTAAACACAATCTTTTTCTTCTTCTTCTTTGAGCTTGCCATGGAAAGTTGGTCCACTACGTCCATCATCTTGGAAAATCGAGCGAGCTGGATGATTGGTGTCAGAAGTGGGATCAATTACGAAGAGACTGAATTTGCACGAGAATTATTTCATTTAATACCATTGCATGTGGTTAATATTTAAATCGAAAGAATCAAGTTTAAGAAACCGCAAAGAGTGAATTGAGGTTTCTGATCATCAAGATATCTTTGTGAAGGAAAATTTGCATTGATATTGAATTGGTTATTCATAGTCACATGTTCCAATGTAGCGGCATTTCCTCTGTTAATTAAACATATTTAATCAGTGTATACGAATTAATGTCTCACTTAAAGATAACACTATAAAAAACTGACATGTAAGAAAGCGTGTGAACATGAGATGATTTTCATAATTTTTCATTTCATGACTCAAACTAGCGACTTTTCTAAAACTGACTTGTGTTGCCCAAAATACGCTGTTAAACAATTGAAAAAATAATAACACGGTCAAGCTTGTTTTAAAAAACCCGGTTGCAATTTTACGTAAAGCTTCAAGATTGGCCGGCGGCTGAAAACCGCATAATCCGTGATGCACCTTTTCCTCGAGACGTTGCACACAAGCATGCACGAAATTACACCATACATGTGTTCAACTCTACGCAACTTTTGCACACTCGAATCGATATCAACTTTTAACCCGGCAACGTTGCTACTCCCGCTAACGGCGCTGGAAGTGGTCTCGATTAAAGTTACTACGAGTGGCCACCAGCGACGCCACACGCAATCATGATGTTGCATCGTCTGTTCGAACCGTGTCGAGATGTTTTTTGTTATGCAAAGTTTAATTTGCTCAAAGCTACAGGAACTACGACCGTATCACAAAAACAACGGCGTAGTCAAAATACCAATCTATAACCATTCAAAAAGTTCTGAATTAGTCAACAATAAATAATATTGGAATATTTATGATTTAGAAATTTTTTTCGAGAACATTAATCTGACATATTCGTTCATCGCTCTGCAAAATAAAAAATAGAATATTTGTACATGGAAAAATAGCTGATAATTGTTTAAGATTTTCGACCAATGGCAGGGCATGGGCTAATCGTTTCGAATCAATACCTGTATTTATTTTGAATCCGCTTTTGTTCTTGTCATCGCCTACCGCTGAATAAAAAAAGTGTTTATCCAAAAACCTCGTGATTGAACTGTGCAAGACGTGTCTACCTGTTGCAGGGCCAGACACGTTTCTTTGTGGTGTACTTTATATCGAAGAAGAACCTTCAAATCTTCAATATTCATCTCAGAATTTAAAAGGTAAGGAGTAGTTTAAAGTCTTAAAATGTTTACATTTACCACAAACTTTGGAAACTAAATGTTCAACTATTTGTAGCACATATAGACTTTGGCAAGGGCGCTTACTCCCCTTGCATATACAACACATTTGGATTCTTGCGGTAAAAAATTACAAAAGAAAGATGATTTCTCTCGCATCGGAGTTTCTGCAAGAAGAAGCTTTAAACTAGATTTAAGTTTAATACAATCAGCGAGAAGTTAGACTCCTGCTAAATCAATGAGAATGTAAGTGAAATTCTCGGCTGTCACAATTTGACCCCATGTTATGACAAATAAGACATTTTCACGGTTGGAGCTGTTGAACTTTTCCAATACTGCACTGAGAATCAAAGAAAGGAGTAAGAGCTCTGCACTAATCTCTGAAATTTTAATAGGCTAATTTCAACAAAGCTTTAATTAGGAATAAACTTCTTACTTATATTTGTTATGTTCGTCATGGAAATGTGACAAAGAACAAAGAAATGCAATAAATCCAAAGAATTTGGTAAGTTTATACCACTCAATTTTTCCAAACCGTATCTTTGTAAAAATCTTTAAGGACTTAAGAAGCTGCTAAGTGACTCCTGCTGTTTTAATGAAAATGAATTAAAATAAAGTTAAAATACTTATTAAACTCCTTACTTAATTTAATCGACAGAAGTTTATGATTAGAGTGAATATTACATAGCATGAATAGAATTTTTTTCTGGAAATAACTAAGAATCTTTTAAGCAATTTCTCATCTTAAATACCGTCTTTTTTCCCTAATAGCTTTTAAGACGGAATACGAAAGTCGAGACTTTTGGTTTTACTCCGAATTTAAATAGAATACTCTGGTCACGGCATGATGATCCGTATAAAGATTAAGCGGCTTTTTGACGAGATTATTAGTTTCTTTGTTTGAGTTTATCCATCTATAGCTGTAGGTGATAGATTATTTGGAATCAATCCAGAGCGCCACGTACGACAAAAGATGTGGGCGCCATGTTAAAAGTAAAAAAAATAAGATTTTGACCAAGGCAAGCACTGTTAATAACAGCTTTCTCAAACTCGGTGAAGAAAGTAATAATATACAAGGCAAGCTCATGTGATCACGGGGGAAAGGGTTGAACTCAGGTTCTTTCTTTTGAGAAACACAGGAAGCCCAAATTCCTTTTTTTGACCTCCCATATATAAATGTATCAAACCAGAATCTGTCGACTGTCAAATCTTTCAAACCATTGTTATAAAAGATTTAATATATCGTGCGTATCAGTATGAAAACAATAAAAGGTCTATGACCTCTGACAAGGTTGTTTTGTTATTCTCGATGACCCTGCATGCGAACCTTCTAAGAACATTTTCTGAATATTATCATTAGAACTATAAGTATGTAGGTCCTTCAAAAACATAGCAATTTTGATATCAATCTCGTACCCAGAGCCTTTATTCTTTATTGCGCATGCTCGGCTAAATAAATAGACTCTGTTCTGGAGAACCAATCACGAGTTAGGAACTGGTCTTTTCCAGAGACGACTATTTCATCGAAGTATGCGCAGCAAGAAATAAATGCTCTGGGTACGAGATTGTTTTGATGTCAACAGTTTCTGATAACCATGGTATCGATACCACGTGATGGTCTGGAAAATGTGGGAAAATAACAACGGAGCGAAGATGGAATCAAACACTATTTTTATTTCAAAAGCATTCATATTGACCAACTGTTTTTAGTTAGAAGATCTCATGTACTAAGGCTGCGTTCATAATGTATGGCAGGGGCGGGAGGTAGGATAAATTTAGGGGGGATCTGGAAAATTTTGGTAGGAAAAAGGGGGCGATGGGCAAATTTTGTATCATAAAAATGTGGGGATGCACAATTTTTGGAAGAAGCTACAAGTCTTGCTTGGGGGGGGGGGGATCGTATTATTTTTGCATGACTTTAAGAGGGGGGGGGGGGGGGGGTGGTTAAGACTTATTCTGGAAATTTCAATTTTTCACCTCCCCCTGCCATCGTAGGCTATGCAAGAAGTCATTACAAAACCTTCACAGTGATTGATGAATGCTTTCAGTTCAGATTCAAAAGGAATTCAGTACATGGGCCTAGAAGAGAAGAGAAGAGAAGTTTAGTTATAGTTTTTCTTCTCTTCTCTTCTCTTTCTCTTTGAGAAGGGAGGGATGGAGAGGCGGAGGGAGAGAGGAAGGAGAGGAGAGTAGCTTAGGAGGTAGTGCATGCACAGGATCATCCGTCTTCAGTATGAGTCATTTCTCTTTCGTCTCTCTCTTCTCTTCTCTTATCCTTCTCTCTCTTCTCTTCTCTTCTCTTCTCTATTTCTCTTCTCTTCTCTTCTCTTCTCTTCTCTTCTCTTCTCTTCTAAATGGTCAAAGCATTGCTTTCTAATTCACAAATCGAACTCCGTCATGGTCAATAATAATCCTCTTACCGGACATTCAATCGTTCATGCCAGACTTGAGGCGCCAATACGGAGGCAGGCGTAGACTGGGACGACACCAATGACCGGAAGTCTAATATCATTCCATGCAGCCAACACACAAACGTGTAACCTTCTATTCACTTCCGCTGGATACGTAGCTCAGCTGAAGCAACAGCAATAGTTTTGTCCTGTTGGGCTTGAACAAATCATGTCTCAGAAACATACGTGATCTTTTCACTAAAATAACGTGCAAAGGAGAAGTCAAACGTCGGACAGTTTTTAAAAGCCTTTTACTAATTCCCTTTTGGAAATACGTTTGGACGTATTCCAATTTGCTTGGAGTTCTTCAAGTTTCGAGCTTAAAATTAAGGTAACACGATGGTTTATTGTTTTTTATTTATAATTTTGTCTCATAATATGTTTTTAAAGATATTCTTTAAAATTTCTGCACCAAATTATAAAAAAATGGCCAACAGAAGTACTCCATACGTTGTTTCGTGCCTACTAAGCTCAAGGTCTATGAATGAGATTTCCATTGGAAAATCACCAAAAATATTTTATAATTTTAAATTAGGTTGAAGACTAGCTGATTTATGAATCTATTATTATATTTTATAATTATCCGGCAGTATATTAAAAAAAATTAAATTCGTGTCTTTAAATATTAAAATTTGATAAAGGATTAATGTTTGTGATCGTCCGAATGAAACTTCATAACCCATGCTGTCTGAATAACAAACACTATATCAGTTTTTACAACCGAAAGTGCTGCATAAATTCCCTCATTATAAATGCATATTTGAAGAGTATTTCTGTTGCTTAGAGCTCTGCTAGTTTACTTAGAATTTAGCGCAATTTATCTCTATGATATGTCAATAATACTTCGATTATTCCGGTTTATTTTGGGTGAGCCAAAAATGGTTCCTCGGTGAACGAGACGTTGAACTTTGACTACCTGCCAACATTATGCTGTATATCTTGGCCTAATCTCACAAGCAAACAAAAGTGTCAGCTTTCTTTGTTACTGGCTGACTTTCGATAAAACTTTTATGATTTTTGTCAAGTTCTAGTTTAAATTTTTAATGACAAGCAAGGCTTGAATTGCTCGCAACCAATGAGAAGTCGTCACGTCTGTGCAAAGTTCATCGAGCTCTTATTTTCAAAACATTAGTAGCCGCCATGTTTGATGCCTTCCTTTCTTTCACTTTCCAAAATTAACAACTTTGCTTTTTATTTTGTCACGATTTAAAAAATGGAGGAGAAAACCAAAAAATTAAAACGGAAAGTAAACAAATCGTCTTCAAGTGGTTCTGTCAACTTTTATTTAAAAATCACTTATTCTTTTACGACTTCATTTCTTCTTTTTCGGTCGTTTCCCAGTTTTGATTTTGGTTTCTTTTTCGAACAAAAGATACTAAATTCTAGATACTAAATTCTAGAGATCAATGTGTGGACGGCTGGAAAATACTCGCGGGAAATTCCAATAATAGGATATGAAACGACTTTGTTACACATGCAAAGGGTCACTTATCTATCGTGATAAACACGATACATAGCACATACCAGTGGACACACAGCATACCACTGTAATAGCCAAGAACATTCTAGAAAAAAAGGTATTAAATTCTCAAGATTCCACTCTCTTGTCAGTTACCGGTACCGGTATGCTGCATGGCGACCACTTCCTCGTCAAAAGTCAAATAGATATCGTGTCCCCTCCCCCCTAAGACCAAAGGAAGGACATAGGAAAACAAAGCGCACAATAAATATTTTACTACATTTTAGCTTGATTGATCAATTCTCTTGTTATGGAGGATGCCATACAAAACAATCCAATAAAAGCGATTTTCTTCCGGATTATATTTCCAACTTTAACTGTTATCTAAATTGGGTTCCCTGTGTCTAAACGACCGCCGAAACCTGTGTGAACAAAGAATGCGAAACAGATCATTGAAGCATCTAAAAGAGTCATTGTGGTGCAAAATAGGTCGACTGCCACATAAGAAAGAAATTTCAAAACTTTTGTTATCAGAAGCCATTGATTTTTGAATGTAAGAATAATCAAAACTAAAATAAAATGCGGAAACGTGTGGTGACTATTTCGCCATTTCCTTCATCAGGCAGATTAAGATTCCCGTTTTTCCTTCCCACAAACGGCAAACGTGACCACGTTTTCATCGTTTCCCTACATTTCACCTTCCCTTTTGCAAACCTTCTCGACAAAGACGAGTAATTTTTTGTTTATCTTCCATTTGGAGATTTTTGCGATTCCTTTTCACTAATTTTAAAGAATTTTTTAATGGTCAACTGACGTTTCACGTTTGCCGTAAACAAGAGTCTTAAACTCTCTACTGATGCCTTTTCCCCCGCCTGATATCAATCACGCTTCGGAGCTAGTTCTTTTATTTCATTATCTCTCTTAATTGTGTTTTTTTTTTGTGAATTCCGGGTATGAAAAATAATGCCTTGCCTCTGTGAAGAGAGAGATCGCGATTCAAAAAGGACGGGGGAAAGGGCTATTTATAACTGGACTCTGCAAACTTAAAGAAGACTAGTTTTATAGCAACAACTTATTCTCGACTTTCGCATCCCAATAATTTTTTGGAGGGTAACCAATCAAAAAACTGTCCCAAATTGAAAGGTTTCTTAATTGAATTTATAATATACCTGCTTTTATCTGTACAATACTGATTATCAGTTTATTCCAAGTTATTTTTGCGTTTACGGATCATGAAGAGTTTTGGTCTTACAGAAAATGTATTGACTTACGAAAAAATTTTTAAAATTGACCTTAAACGTCTTCAAGCTTCCATCTTTTTTTGTCTTTTACTTCTTCATTTTATTTTTGGATACCAAACAAGGTATTTTCAACATTGTCTGATCAGCCTTCAGCAAAATAAGTGGGTTTTTACCCTTTGATTACCCCCCAAAGACGCAAAGGATTATAGGGATGTAACCTAATTTTTGGGAGAGTGATTCTAGTCTCTGTTTGTCAAGAAGCCCTTTTTCTGTCACTTTCATAATTCAGTCAAATATTTTTTTGTTGAGTTCATTCCCCCCTGATTCTCAAGTTTTTCATAAATATAAAGCTGAACAACTTCAAAGATTGCTAGATTAATTTTGTAATCATATTCCCTCTTTACAGGTTATCTAGATTAAGAAAATGCCTAACAAGTTCCAAAAGGAGTGTTTGAACGCCCACAATGCCTATCGCGCCCAGCACGGTGCGCCTGCACTCAAGTGGTCAGCTAAACTAGCATCGGATTGCGAGAAATGGGCGAGAGATCTTGCAAAACGAAACGCGTTACAGCACAGTACAGGAGATTATGGGGAAAATCTAGCAATGGCATCAGGTACGATTGGATGAGTAATTGATGGTTCTGACTCAGATAATAGCGAACTAATCAACGTTGCTGCAGCTTTTTCCCAGTGGAGTTAAAGTCTTGTCCCACAAACAACTAAACAGTATCTGTTTTAAAGAGTACTACAAGGATTACGAGGCAATTTTCTATTCTTTTCGCAGGACAGTAAACTATTGAAACAATTTATTCAATCCATTGAATCAATTTTTGGACGATCAGACAGGTTTTATCTTGAGATATTCTTGCTAATTCGCTGAACTTGTGGGACATGCATAGCAACGGTAACTAAGCGGGGGATTCGCGGTTTTAGACCTATGAATATCACTTAACCAAACCATACTGAGAAATACTGAGAATGATCACCACTCTTGATTACCTTCCATAGGTTACGACTTGTCGGGCAATCGCTCTGCTGAAATGTGGTATGAAGAAATCAACAAATATAGATTCAACAACCCAGGATTCTCATCCGGTACCGGGCATTTTACACAACTCGTATGGGCCGGGTCGCGAGAGTTAGGAGTCGCTAAAGCCGCGAGTTCATCAGGAGCCCAGTATGTTGTGGCTCGGTATCTTCCCGCAGGTAACGTCATTGGAGCCTTCCCAGCCAATGTAAAACCAAGGGGATCAAAGGTCGACAAGGCCGCTAAGGCTGGTGGGAAGGATGCGGCACGTGTCACGTCAAAGACATCCGATAAACCACGTGAGTAGTGACGACATAGCAATTTTATTCCTCAGTAAAAGAAATAAGGGAAATTAGAATAGGTCTCTTGCATTATAGCGTCCTTTACTGCCACTACCAGAATCCCTTGCGAGGTTAATTTAACACCAATTTTGTCTTACTATCCTCATGAGGAAATACAAATCAGAATAAGCAAGAAAGTTCGCGAAGCATTATGGTAGTGGTAGTAAAATGACCCCATCATGCAAACGGCCATACATTTTTCTATTATTTGACAGAAAGCTCCCGTGAGTTCAAGAACGATATACTTCAAGCTCACAATCAATACCGAGCTCTTCACGGCGCTAAACCCCTGAAATGGAACTCAAAGCTGGCCTCAGAAGCTCAGAGCTGGGCAGAAAATTTGGCCAAACGAAACTGCATTCAACACAGCAGCTCGAGGGATTATGGAGAAAGCATTGCTTACATGAGTGGTAATATTATAATATGCATGTAAAACTACGTCTTATCTTGTGAAAATAAAATGGTAGCGCCCTAGAGACCATGAACTGGTAGGACTCTGTCCTTCATGGTGTCTTGTAGCGCCTTATTGCTCACATCTTCCTGAACTGTCATCCTTATTACGTCTGCTATTGAAGTCTGGTTTTTACTGGCGACGAAAGCATAAACACAAGCACAAGGCAAGAAATTATTTTGACTCTTGCGCTTGCGCATGCGTTCGTGCTTGTGCTTGTATGAGTTTGTTTCACTGTGAAATAAGAACTCTCTGTTCTTCCCTTTATGCCGGCTTGCGTCGCTATTGAAAATCAGGCTTAACTCTAGACAAATACTTATCTATTGCCTTATTACTTATCTGTTACCTCGTGAATTATCTGTTTTTCTTACGAGGCTGCTACCACAGGTAGTCCAGTAACAGTTTGCTTATATAAAATTCTTCAGGTGCAGAGCTTACAGGACATAAGGCAACAGACATGTGGTACGAAGAAGCAGACAAATACCGGCATGCCAACCCGGGATTCTCTTCGGGTACCGGGCATTTTACACAAGTAGTGTGGGCAAGTACAACGGAAATGGGTGCCGGGAGAGCTACCAGTTCTACTGGAGCACATTACGTAGTGGTTCATTATACTCCCCCGGGTAATGTAATGGGTCAGTTTCCTGAGAATGTTAAACCAAGAGGATCTGGAAACCCTGGTGGAGGTAGGTTATCGACTATCGGGTGGCGGGGGATGGGGAAGAGTCAAATGGTATACTTAAAAAAATTGTTCATAAGGCACCCTTGGGGCGTCAAAATTACCAGGTAACGTTGCTATCAATCCAGCTATTTTCCATTTGCCTCTTAGACTCCTCCGTTCCCAAACCAGCATCCTTTAACTGCAGGAGCAGGAACATTAGGACGATCTGTAAGCCGTTAAAATCAGAGGAAAGGGGTGAAATTTAGGAAATGACAGGGTGCTCTTTTGAATGGAAAAATGCCTTTTTTTAAGTGAAAAAATCTATTCTGACTTTTGGTTAAACTGAATACCTGCAGCTTTGTACAAACCTGTTTCAAATTATTTCAGATTCGAGGCTAACAGAAAAATGCAATGCAACGTACTAATTGAAAAAATACACTTTATCTCAGTGGAGTTTGTGCGATTTCTTTTGCATTTTCCTATCAGTCTTGCCAGTGAATTTTCGATTACCTGTTTATTTTTATTCATTTTTTATTTTGCTTTTTTATTTTCAGGTGGGAAAAGCTGTTGTGTCATACTCTAAGACTATGCAAGAATATTAATACGATAGGTCGAGGTTGAGTTTAAGGGACCGTTTATTTTTACGTGCATGGGGGGCTGGTGGGATTAGGAGGGCCACGCAGTAAAAATATATGGCATTTAAAGGTGGGCCACCCCAAAAATAATTAGGTAAATAGAAGACTTATAAAATAAATTTTTCCTGTTTTAAAAGGGGGCCACGCAAAAAAATTTCAGGTCATATATTTTTTTGAACTTACAATTCACAGAATCCCACCAGGTCCCCCAAACTTCCGTAAGAAATTAACGGTCCCTAATTCTCCCATGCAGTCTTTACCTCATTTCAACTAATCTTTTCTATTGCTATGTTTGTACCATTGTATCTTGCTAGCTAAGGTCGAGGTCCATCTTCATAGAATCCCTTTTTTTGTCTAATACAATTTTCTTTTTATCCTTCCATTTTTTATTGCAAAGTGGGGTGGCTAACAACCCTATAGTACCCTTCACAGTTCCCTGCGCCATCTTGAAAGGTAGCCGAGCCTCGAAGCGAGACGAACGGTGAGCTTGCAATGATAGAGACCGTGAAGGGGTCTATTCCCCCCCCTTCCTGGAATCAACGTTAACTTCAACAGGTTGTCAAAGATAAAAATAAAAATAAAGCCATATTATTCTTGGGGTGCACCCACATGACTTTTAAAAAATCCTTTGAGATATAAACTTTAACAATGAAACAGCAGCGATGCTGGTTGATCACACAAGAGAAGGTAATGCTTTGTTATCGTTAACCAACATCGCGTCTGTATTATGCACCCCAAAAATATCGAAAAAGATAGATAAACTCATTTATTATTTTCTATTTCATCTAAGATATTTTCGGTCCATGAGAAGTTTGACTTTTGACCAACTCACAGTATTCTGTTGACTGTAAACCATTGTTGATTCAGTTCAAACTGAATCAAAAACAATAACAGATAGTATATAATATAATAATAAAAAATAAGATATGAACATCAATTATTAATATTTGTCTTTAAAATGATCCGGCCTGTGCATATGCAGCTTTGGAGTCTTGTATTTAGGAAGTGGGTATTATCTCTGACTGTAGTGCTATACACCCTGCATGACGTTCCGTACATTAGTTTCTAAGCATTTTACTGCGGTTTTCGATATTCTGCGAAAGTCGGTAGCCAACAACCTAAATGCTGAAATTTGATTTTTCGCTGCCGTCAATTAGAATTAGTCAGTCGGTACCTTTTATGTTTTTCTTTGGCGGCAGTAAAAAACCAATTTCACGAGAGAAGCCGATGAAATGTCCGAGTTCCCAGAATATCGAAAACCGCAGAAATGTGTTGAATGATCCTTTGAATTCAACGATCAGTGGGGATGTGAGACAGCGGAATAGGTCCGGGGTAAGTGGGAGAGGGTTCGGCGGGATGGACAAAGAAAGCGTATCTCATGTATTCTTAAAATCCGCCTGCGCGGTGTGTGATCTTGGATTGGCCCTTTTTCTGTCGTTTTCAAAAAACTCTAGTTGATTTAGAAGACTAAATGAAACGTCTACGTAACTGCCCTTTCATAGTCCCAAGCACTACCTTGAAAGGTAGCCGTGCCTTTGCATCGAAGCGAGACGAACTATGAGCTTGCAATGATAGTAATTTATTTAGAACGCTCTTCGTAACATACACGTAACCCTTTCGTACTCATCTCTAGCTATCTAGATTCTCTCATGCTGCCTATTGTTCAGTCTTTACCCACTTATATTAAGGATACTAATCACGCTCTTAGTATTTTTAATGATTTTCGCTTTCCTGATAACTCTTCTAAGTTTTTGTTTACTATGGATGTCAAATCTTTGTATACTGTTATTCCTAATGATGAGGGCCTTCGTGCTCTTCAGCATTTTTTCGATCTTCGTCCTGTCCTCGAGCCCAGCACTCCCACTTTGTTACGCTTAGCTAAACTTGTTCTTACTCTTAATTGTTTTTCTTTCGGTGATCGTTATTATCGGCAGGTAAACGGTGTTGCTATGGGTACTAAGATGGGCCCTAGTTATGCCAACTGGACCTAAACCTGAGTTTTTTGGACGGTATATTGATGATTGTATTGGTGCTACTTCTTGTTCTCGTAATGACTTAGACTCTTTCATCTCTTTTGTTAACTCTTTTCACCCTGCCTTAGACTTTACGTGGGAGGTTAGTGAAACATCAGTCACTTTCCTTGACATCTTGCTTAGTGTTAATGACGACCGTCTTAGCACTAGTGTCCATTACAAACCTACTGACTCTCATTCTTATTTACTCTACTCGTCTTCTCATCCTAAGCACACTCTTAACGCTATTCCGTTCTCGCAATTTCTTCGTCTTCGTCGTTTGTGTAGTGATGATCTTGATTTTTCTGTTAAATGTTCTGAGATGCGTTCCTTCTTCCTCAAGCGTAATTATCCTGCTCATGTTATTGATCGCGCCATTCGTAAAGTTTCTACTATTGATCGTACCACCGCTCTCACTCCTCACACTCGTCCCTCTAATGATCGCATTCCTTTCACTCTTACGTATCATCCTATTAACATTTCCATTAAACCCATTGTTAACCGCAACTTTTCTCTGCTTGACTCTGATACTCGCACTTCTGCTATTTTCAACAACCGCCCTCTTTTTTCCTATAAACGTGATCGTAATCTTCGTTCTTTCTTGGTCAAGGGAGTTCTTCCCTCTAACAAAGAACCTGGTACTTTTCGCTGTTCTCGTAAACGTTGTTATACTTGTCCTCACATAACCTCTCACACTTCTGTTGTCGGTCCTAAATCTACTGTTAAAATCACTGACCATTTTGTTTGTACCACTTCTAATGTTGTATATTGTATTAAATGTACCCGCTGTAATCTTTTGTATGTGGGCGAGACTGGCCGCCGTCTTGGTGATCGCATTTGCAATCATCTTTATGACATTCGCAATAACGATCCCACCAAACCAGTTTCCCGCCATTTTAATCTAGCTAACCATTCTCTTTCTGACTTCATTGTTTTCGGTCTTTCTTTGATTAACGGCAACAATGATTGTCGCAAGACCAAAGAAATGCGGCTTATTCACCTATTGGGCAATCTTAGTCCCAACGGGATTAATGAACGCTTTACTTTCAACTAACCTTTTCTTTTGTCTTTTGATTGTTTGTTTTTGTTTCCTTGCCTACCTTGCTCTCATTGGTTTCTTTTGTCTTATTCTATCATATATACACTCCTTTCTACCATTTCTTTCTCTTTTACTCCGACGAAGGACTAGCGTCCGAAACGTCAGTAAGTTTTTTCATCTTTTCACGGTGTATAATTTACCTTTTCATCATTTCCCTTTCGTACTCACTGCAGACTTCTAGCACTGCCATACATCGGCAAATCGGTATCACACGCCATAGCATTGAAATGGCTTCCCATTGTCTCCAAGGAATTCATCCAATCACGACTAGATGAGGCTACAGTAAGATACGATACAGCTAAGGCCGTATCATAACATATATCCATACGAAAACTTCCAGTAATTGTAACGGAGTGTATGTCGTCCCAGACTTCTGGCCGTGACTCAATTTGCGCCCGTCGCTGATCAGCGGATTTGCCCATGGTCAGTCCAGTGTTGCTTCCTTTTCACGTGCTGCCAAGAATCCAAAATGGCGCACTACAACTTTAAGAAGATCACAGTGGTTCCTACCGCCAAGGTAGGCGATAAATAAAAATAACCATCACACTTAAAGCTTACTTATTTACTAAACTATTTATCTATTTGGGTTAGGACTTCATCGACATCGTTTTATCCAAGACACAACGTAAAACTCCAACAGTAGTTCACAAGTAAGTTGGTCATCGTTGTCTATAATTTCTGAAAGAGAATCATTTTTTCACGTTAATCTTTTGTTATTATCATATTAGATACAAAACTTTAAATGTATAGAGTATAAGGTAGAGTATATAATTTGATTATCGTCTGTTTTCGTGGTTCTTGGTTAAAAATACGATAACTTAGAGAAAAAAAGTTGAGCTTACTAATACTCTATATCAGCTGATGTGTAAAACCATAGTTAATAGTTAGAAGAAAAAAATAGGTAAAATTAGCTTGATCAACAATACTTGGACAAGAGAAAAGGTCTTTTTAAATCGAATTTCTGATATTTTCATTAATGTTTAACTCATTCCTTTTCTTATTTTTTTTTTAGGGGTTATAAAATCAGCAGAATTCGTAATTTTTATTTAAGAAAAATAAAGTACACTCAACAGAATTACCATGATAAATTGTCTCAAGTCATCACAGATTTCCCAAGACTTGAGGTGGGTATTGTACATATAACTGTTTTGATGTTTCTAGTAGTACTTTCACAATAAAGGCTTTTTGGCTTTTTTCAATTAAAAATATTGCAGTTCATTGAATGTCAGACTAATATGAAAATGCAAAATGAATCAGACTTTTTCTTGGAGGAACTTCTGACATTTCCATATTAGCCTTGTTTCCAAGATAATTTGAGAAGGGTCCATTTGATTGACAGAAATCCAAATGTACGAGTAAAGGTTGGGTAGCAGAAAAAAGTAAAACTCACTTGTAATTTCATGAAATTGTAAGTGAAATTTAACTCACGATTTTCTTGTGTAATTCCGGAAATTTTAAGATCAAAATATGATCAGAATAGTTCTATTGTTTTCCTTCTTCTGCAAAACCTGAGATGCCAAAATTTCACTTTGATCTGTGAGCTAGTTGTGCACTGACTTTGATCAGCACAAAGTTATCAATAAAATTAAAAGTAAATATAAATCCTTTAAGTAAAAAATGAACCTCTACATCATGTATATGTTATAAATCATTCTTTTCTTGGATTTTAGGATGTGCATCCATTTTATGCCGACTTGATGAATGTTCTATACGATAGAGATCATTATAAACTGGCTCTAGGACAGATAAACACTGCTAGAAATTTGATTGATAAGTGAGTATTTGTTGTCCAGTGATTATTTGATCCTCTTGTAGCATTTACTATTGTTTGATTTCAATCAGGTGATAGTTAAGTCTTTGAATCTCATTATCTGTTTTTAAATGGTGGTCAAACACTGACTAAAATTTGTGACTTGGCGGATGAAATGTCCACATGAAATGGGAAATGATAGCACTAACGTATGTGTACATACAGTACCACTAGTGTTGCTACGCGTTTCTTTTGACCTTTGACTCCCTCTGGAATTCAATCATTCTACATAAAATAAACCCACACACACGAAAGATAGGCAGGGCTAAAAATAATGGCTGGTTAGTTGACAGGCGAATGTTGTTGGGACAAATTAGATTTAGCTCTGTCATACCTCATTTCTGGCTTGACATTACTGGTGAATGACCATCAAGAAAGGCAAAGATTTGACCAGGCAGACAAGCTCCAATTCTGGCCAGACATTGTCCAATAATAATAATCATCATCATCATCATCATCATCATCAACAACAACAACAACAACAATAATAATAATATAATAGAGTTCTTGAAAATGTATCTGACAAAAGTTTCAATTCTTTTTACAAAGCGAGCAAACAGGCAGTAGGTTGTGATAAGTAAATAAAAAATATACTGGCTGTAATTACTGGATATGGCAGTTGATACACATGTAAAGAAAGAGACCAATGACAATCTTTTGTTTCAATTCAACAAAGATTGCAACAACTAATAACAAACAATTATATAGTTTATGAAGGTTGATTATGCTGTGCAGGGGCGGCGGAAGCGGGGGGGCCAGGGGGGCACTGCCCCCCCCCCCCCCCACTAGATTTTTTGGGGGGGCCTGGCCCCCCCAGAATATAATGCCTCACACACACAAAAAAAACAAAAACGCATGAGATTTGGTTATGATTACCATTATTTATTATTTTGATATTACATAATTTTCTGTATCTAAAAAATATACGATATATCTAGCGACGACTTGCATCATTTTTGTGTCTCTCAGCACAATTGCAAATGGTTTAATGCGCGCAAAATGTTAATGATTGAAATATCACACATACACGTTTGTAATCAAGCTAAACAGAGAGGGGGAGGGGGGTCATTTCAAGGTACCATGAAATATTGGAGTGCCCCCCCAAAATTTTTCAGCTTCCGCCGCCCCTGCTGTGAGAGATACATCATTGCAATGGTTTTTTATAAAATATACAATAACAACAATATTTACAAATATTTTTTTATTCAGTGTTGCTAAGGATTATGTTCGCTTGATGAAGTATGGTGACTCATTATATAGATGTAAACAACTGAAACGAGCTGCTCTTGGAAGGTATTGTCTCTAATCCTTTAATTAATAAATTATGCAATGATTGCAAGAGTTGGAGATGGACAAACTTAACTCACCTGTGATACAGATTCCAGAAATTAAACCTGAGATAATGATGATGATAATGAATTATGATTTATATAGCGCCCTTTCTATATGGATAGAATCAAAGGCGCTTTACATTAAGTTGTGAATGACAGATTGCTTTTGTTGCAATTTACAAACATGAGAGGTGGTTAGTATGAGGTGTAGGCACTGAGAATGGTCACTGCCAGGGTTTCTTTACATCCTCAGTGGTTCTTTTACATCCCTCCATCCCTCCCTCCCAGAGGTGAGAAATATCATGGCACTATCACTATCACAACACCCTCGATAAGCCCCTAGCCTCTAATAAGCCACCAGCCTCTAATAAGCCACCAGCCTCTAATAAGCCACCAGCCTCTAATAAGCCACCAGCCTCTAATAAGCCCCTACCCTAAAAAGCATTGTGGGGTGTTTTCATTTGGCAGGCCTTTGAAAGTCATTTCCCCTGTCAAAATTAGAAATAAATGTAAATACTATGATTTTTTGGTAATATTTGATAATATTTTTTGGATTCTTTAGGATGTGCACCATTATGAAGAGACAAAACCAGAGTTTGCAGTATCTAGAACAAGGTTTGCTTTCTTCACTGTAATCTGAGTACATAAGACAAACTTTATCTTTGGTATGCGCACATATGAGCGTACACATATATGAAATATGCACAGTATAAAATATTAAAGTTATTATTGTTTGTGGAAGATTTCAAGGGCGTTAGCTGTTACTAGGAAGCCAGTTTTTATATTTAGATTTGTACATAATTCTTTGCCATTGTTTTGTCCTTAAAAATGTCAAAGGGGTTGGCTAGCCACCCAATAATTATTAACACCAAGAATCATCTGACTCTAGAGAAGACTATAGAGAAAACATGTATTTTGATTGTGTGTTGTGGGTTTGTTTCACAGTTAGACAACATTTATCAAGGTTACCATCTATAGACCCCAACACAAGAACCCTGTTAGTCTGTGGGTAAGTCAAAATGAATATTTCACTTTGTCCTCACACATCGATATTTCTAAAATTACAAGACACATATGATTGCGAGGCATATAAATGAATTATGATTTTTTTTGGCTTTCACATGAGTTTGTATGTTTTGATTGACAGAAGCCAAAAACCCTTAAGTCATGGGCTTTTAATGTTATTCATGGCATTTTTATGCCCATATTGCAGTATATCATGAATATGCATTGAATTATTTTCTTGCTAAGTAATTGTTTGCTTTATCCAGGTTTCCAAATGTTGGCAAATCCAGTTTTATGAACAAAGTAAGTGAAAACATATTTTTTATGATTTGCTTCTCTCAGTCCTTTGACTATGAAAACTGGCATTTTTTTGCTGATGTTAGTCAAGCAAACAACATTCTCAGAGAAAATAGGAATGAGACCCATGATTTATATGTAGTACTGTAACTGCTTATTATCAGGTTACAAGAGCTGATGTTGAGGTCCAGCCATATGCATTCACTACCAAATCCTTGTTTGTTGGACACATGGACTACAAGTACTTGAGATGGCAGGTAAGATTTCTTTTCCTCAGGGCCTGGTTTTACAAAGGGTGGATAACACTGTTTTCTGGATAAATCCTTATCCAGTGGATAAGTCCAGGCTGTTATCCAATAAATTTATGCACTGGATAAGATTTATTTGTTGGATAGTGCTATCCATCTTTTGTACAACCGGGTTCAGTAGTTGTGAGATTAAACAAAATGAACAATGCTTTGATTTTTTCCAAAAATGTTTGACCGTTGTTAACACTGGCAATTTTTTGCGGCGATTTTTGCTGCAATTTTCGTGGCAATTTTCGGAAATATGAAATCTTTTGTCTCATCCATCAAAAGAGACATTCGTCTAGAAAAAATTTGGTATCTTGAAAAAAAACTTTACCAGTAAATTCTTTACCATTATTTATTATGGACAAAATCGCAAAAAAACCACAGCAAAAATTGCTAGTGTAAAAGGGGCTTTAGGGAGTATTTGAATTTTTTGCCTTGATTTTCAGGTTGTTGACACTCCAGGAATATTGGACCATACACTTGAGGAGAGAAACACCATTGAAATGCAGGTTTGTTCTTAGCATAGTCTCATCCTAATACAGTTAAATGTTCATTGCTTTGAATGTCCCAAGGCATTAGAGTTACTGTATGTACCAAAAAATGTGATGTGTAACATATGCATTTGTAGTAGCGTTGGATAAGTAAAATGGACTTGGAAGCAGATAATTGAGCAGAAGTATTGTTGACAATTTCATAATGCAAATTTGGACTATTGCCAGTGTTATCTGTACTACGTGTACATCGTAGCATCGTATCCATTTTTGATGAGAGCAGTGTTTCTTTCTAATAATGCAACAAGCATTACAACCACTCATTTTTAAAAACATGGTAGGGTAACTTCATTAACGTATGGTATACCATACCTTTGTCATTATTAGGCTATTACAGCCCTGGCGCATCTTCGTTCGGCAGTTCTGTATGTAGTAGATATATCAGAGCAGTGTGGTCATACTTTACATGAACAGCTGGAGTTGTTTAATAACATCAAGCCATTGTTTGCTAACAAACCACTGATTGTGGTCATAAACAAGATTGACATTGTCCGTCCTGATGAGGTGTCTGATGAAAAGAAGGAGGTTTTGAATGCATTTGATGGTGAAGGTTAGTAACATAGCTACAGTACTGAGCACTTCAATTGGCTGGCTGCATATAGATGTTACAGGGCATTAAGCAATATGAATTTTCTCCTTTGGGAATTGAAATCTCTTGTTATGCAAATACATTGCATTGTTTGGGCTGCCTTCAAACATGGCTGTTGTGAAACCTCTCTATAACTGTATTGTATGTGCAGGGTTTTCTTTAAGTTTGAAATAATAGAAGAAGATTATGGTAGTTTAGCTGGAGAATTGTGCTCAGTTACTAGAGAATTCTTTGATCCTCAACCCTAATGAGAGCCGCCATGTGTGTAACAATGGATAATTCCAAGGGCTGATCCACATGTATTTCAGGGAAAACATAAGTGGCTGTTGACTCGAAAGTTTTTTACTATTTCAACAACCACACACACTTCTCCTTATTTCTTTTATTTTCATTTTTTATAGTTACTATTGTAAATCATTGGCTCTTGTAATTTTGTTAACCATTGTATCTTTGTAATAATTTTATCTATTAATATGTGTGTATATTAAATAAAAGTTTAAGTCATGGATCAAAGTGGACTTTAGCATGTAGGGTTTTGCAGAGAGAGGAAAACTGAAAACCTGTAGACAACTCTTGAATTCAAATTGTCTCCAATGGTACAAAAACCTCTAGTAGATCTTTCTTTTTGGATCAAAAAAGCTGGCCAGTTGAAAGGGGTTCACCCCTAGCCCTTGATTAACATATTTTTTGATGCTTCATCTCATTTCCCTGGTTGATCGATGATTTATCTTTGGTTTTCAAGGTGTCACAGTAATCTCCATGAGCAACATCAGCGATGAAGGAGTCATGACAGTACGAAACGAGGCCTGCGAACAACTCCTTGCTCAACGAGTGGAAGTCAAAATGCGAAGCAAGAAAGTGAACGATGTTGTCAACAGACTCCATGTTGCCATGCCAACACCAAGAGACAACAAAGAGAGACCGCCATTCATTCCACAAGCTGTCCTGGATAGGAAGAAGGCAATGGAAGTGGAAGGAACCAGGAAAAAGAAGTTGGCAGTGGAACTGGAGAAAGAAATGGCTGATGATTACTATCTTGATTTACGACAACACTGGGACTTGAAGTCAGAGCAGGACAGGGAAGATGTTATTCCTGAGATCTTCTTGGGCAAGAATGTGGCTGACTATATTGATTCTGATATAATGAAGGTACACTCATTTTGCTTATTTAGGAAGTCATGGTGACAGTGTGCTTTTGTCACTTCTATCATAGTACATGTTATAGTTAGAGTTCGTCATTGGCTTTCTCCTGTGCTTTAAGGGTTTTTTGATAATTCTCTAGTTTTCCTTCTTCTACAAAAAAAAAAAAACAAAACAACTTCTAAATAAAAATTATTACAATTCTATCATTGAACAGGACTAAAAATAATGGCGGGTCATCAGACAATTTGTGACCAGAATTGGAACTTTAATGTCTTGTCAAATTTTTGTCTTGCCCGTCATCTCGATAAGTAACGCTGAGTCTCATATTAAAACATTTGAACAAGATACATATATGACCAGGGGAAAACTAATTTGCCGCTGGTCAACATGACCAGTGACAGACTGGCCATTACTTTAATCTCTGTGAGATGATGGTCACATGTACAGGTTTGTTATCCACTGGCTGTGAAGTGGTACAAGAATGAAGTTTGTATGTATTATAGTATGCTCTGTCTAAAAACAAGACATTGGTGTTATTTCATGTGGCTGATATTTTAAGAAATGAATGCTAGTATAACTAAAGTATCTGTAGTTTTGGAGCAATAAGAAATCAAAGAATTCTTATACATGTACATTAGGATTGATCCAGTTATTTTCTTTTCATAGAAACTTGAGGAGCTGGAGAGAGAAGAAGAACTACGAGAAGCAGCTGGAGTCTATGACTCTTCTGTAAGTATTATGCTTAATGTTGATGAAAATGAAGTTATCAAGTTACTTCTCTACCTGTGTGCCTTTTGCTTGTGTTGTGAATCATGGCCTGTAAACACTGTAAACACTACTGAAATTTAACCTTTTGAATACTTTACATGGATACATATATACTTTATTTGGTTATGCAGGTTAAATTGACCTCCTCGGCTTGGGTGTAACGTTTTCCCATTCCAGACCACGTGTCATTCCCTTGAGAATAAGATTCTTCGCTGGAGTTGTATCCATATGCATGTGTCTTCTGATGTGAAACTGTTAAACAAAGAAAGGATACTCTAGGGAATGACATGTGGTCTGATATGGGACAACATTATGCCCGAGCCGAGGAGGTCTATTATTCAGGCAGCTAAGTTCTTCTTAATATAATATTTCTTTCTCTTCATTGCATGTATTAACTGGGTAACATGGGTGACTTGTGCTGCTTCAGCACTCTCTTTACCTGCTGTTTAGTTTATGCCTGGGGCCACTAGTTAGATTCTCAACTGAATCAAATAACATTATGTTAGTTGAGTTTGTCTAATGTGTTGTTCTCTCCCTTGCTATGAGGGTTTTTCATTGGGTGTCTCCAGTTTTCCTCCCTCCATAAGAATCGACATGTGAGTTGAGTGTCATGTGTTGTAAATAATGAATGTACATGTGTACATGTAGTGTTAGTGCATGTGGAGTGAACCTCATGGAAAAGCCCCATACAGTATGGGAGGGATGGTCGTAAAATAAGAATTACATTGTATTTTAAAACATGTTTTATGGTAATGCAATGCAGGAAGAAGAGCTGGATTCTGAAGAGGAAGAAATCAGGAAGAAGGCTGCAGAGTAAGTCATTCTTTGTGTATGTTGTTGGATATCCAGAATTTCCCAGCTTAACACTAGTGTTAACAAATTATCCGTCCCTTCCCACCCTTAAAACGTAAACTCTGTGGTCCATAAAAATAAACTGCCAATGGGAGGGAGTAATGAGGCATGCTAATAAAACATGGTATTCTGTTTCCATGTAGCATCAATTGGAAAGGAAAGTAATGGATAATTGAAATACTTTTAGCTTTCTAATTGTTTTTGATTCACATTTTGTATTTTAGAATCCGTGAGAAGAGATTGTTTATCGTGAAAAGACACAGAGAAAACAAAGGCACCCAGAACAGAGCAATCATCCCTAAAGTAGCATTAGCCAAGGTAACATGACTTACATGCACAGGTAGCATTAGCCAAGGTAACATGACTTGCATTCACAGGTAGCACAAGGGTGTGATGGATGATGAACTTTCATCACTCCACAGCTGTTTATTTCACATGAATAAAAAACATGCCAGGTTGGATCCAGGTTAAATGGGGGAAACTGCATTCTTCAAGCCAACATGACTGCAGCGTGCATAAGGTCCCATACAGGTTATTAACTTGGGCTGCCAGTTGACTTTATTGTCAGTGGCCTTTATTGTCAGGAACTTCTCATTCAGGCCTGAAGGCCTGGTCTTAACCATATATATTTTTTTTTAGGCGGAAGCTGCTCGATCTAAACTAGCAAACAGACACAAGAATGTTGATGAGGAGATGGATGACATAGAGGGTATTGAGGTATGTATTATTATAAGACTGTGACACAGCTTGGGATCCCATTTTTTTTCGTTTTACTCATACATCAAAGTACAGCCATAAAATTAAATCCAAAGGCTGTAATTACAGTGATAAATGTACCTCTAAAAAGTGGACACCCTTCATTAACCCATATTCAGTATAACACAAGCCTATACTATGCAGACTTCCCTTTATTAAGCAGATACCATTTACAGTATTAAGTAGGCACCAGGCAAGGTGAAACTTCCAAGGTCAAAAAAATTTTTGATCTTGTGTTTACGTTTTCCTAGTCCCAGGTTATAGATGCAAATGCAAGAAAATGAAACAGTTTCCATTCCTTGTGTAGTTCACTCATAATTTTGCTTGCATTTGTGTTGCTTGCTGGTGAACCAGGTTTAAGGCATTTCACATGATAATACTATATCCTCTATTTATCTTCATTAGGATGATGATCCCATGTCAGGAGTCAAGACCCGCTCTAGGTCCAAGACCCCTGTCAACCGTAAAAGGAAGAGAGAGACTTCCAATTTTGAACCAAGTGCCTCTCGTAGCAGGTCGCGTCCTCCACGTGACCAATCTGGAATTCAGCCTGAGGTAGGAACAATGGACGACACCACTTTGATTGTCTTAGTAACATTGGTGGGTGGGGTGGGTGGGTGCTTGCAGAAAGTAGAGTGCTAATTTTGTAATATAAGAACAGGCTTTCTAGGCTTAGTTTTAGAAAATTTATTTACAGTATGTGACAATAGACTATCGAAACATGATGTACGTCATGGAATGTCAATTTTTGGTGAAAATCATTTTATTCATGTATTTTTATTTCAGAACAAGATGAAAGCAAAGAAAATGGCAAAGGTGTCACAGAGGAAAATGAACAGACTGGGCAAAGCTGGTGAGTACTGCAGGAATACTTACCATTCTATTCACCATAGATTCCATGATTGTTTTCACATTGTAATGTAGTCTTGTCGTTGCTGAGGGGATGATTAACTTTGAATCTGGAGATTTAGACTGCTTTTACATGGTGCTGACGAATGTTTAACCAGCCAAAAATTTGACCTGTACATACTGTTTACACAGAACCATCTCTTTAATTACATAAAAAAATAGGTTGTTTACACAGCTAAGCTTATAAATTTTTGTTCGAATAGCTCAGTTTGTGTGAACGTGCAACTTTTTGCCTGTTTAAAAATTTTATCCTGTACTATGTTAAACGCAGCCTTCAACTGCTTACTGATCTTAATGTTTTCCAATAATTAAAATTATGTTAAACATGCATTTTTCAGATAAATAAAATACTTGAATTTCGATAGGGAAAAACGATGTGGCAAATTCTTATAGCTGCTATGTATGTAACTGTATCATATCAAAGCATGGAAAGTAATTTCAGTGTTAAAGCATGTCATACCGTTGACTTGCTGTCAATTAGTACCATACATGTACACTATCAGTACCATACACTAATTATTTTCTCTTGATATGAAAGTCGAAAAATGTGGCTTTGGTCAGGATTCTTGCAATTTTACCATTTTAGCCAGAAATGTTTATGAAACCTAATTTCTATCACTTTAATATAACCTCATTTTCTCTTGATATGAAAGTGGAAAAATGTGGCTTTGGTCAGAATTTTTGCAATTTTAAAATTTTAGTCAAAAATGTTTATGAAACCTTATTTTTATCACTTTTATATAACCTCATTCTCTCTTGACATCCAATATTAAACATCCCCTGTGTGTGTCTTATTCCATAGGTGAAGCTGACAGGATGATAAGAACAAAGATGCCGAAACATTTGTTCAGTGGAAAAAGAAAATCAGGCAAGACAACGAGAAGATAATTCATGTTGGTTTGCACTGAAATTCATTAAAAAAAATTTGGACAGACTCATTTTGGTGTGTCTTTATTTACTATTCAAAATATTCCATTCTTTTGCATTGCTCTGTTGAAAAAGGCTTCTCTGATCATGATACTGCTATTTCAAAGATATTTGGACCAACTAATTTTGGTATTTGTCTTTATTTATTCAAAATATTCCATTCTTTTGCATTGCTCTGTCAAAAATGGCTTTCCTGACTATGATAAAGCTATTTCAAAAGGAATATTTGGACCGACTCATTTTGGTGTCTGTCTTATTTACAATTTAAAATATTCCATTCTTTTGCATTGCTCTGTCGAAAATGACTATTTCAAAAAAGGCTGGCAAAGGTATTGTTGTATGTCAAGGTCACAAAAATACCTCCTTTGAGGAGTTGGAAAGTTCATCTGATGAGGGTTGGTGGGGAGAGGAGAAAGGTGGGGGGGAGGAGGGAGGGGAGGAAAAGAGGTGAATAGAGTAGTGGAGAGAAGACATTTGGGAAAGGCAAACGTGACTAGAGGTACAGTGTAATGTACTTTCTGTGTGGTATTTGGGATAGATTAGTATGGTGGAATAGTCGACACATACCAAGAAATGAACACCTTCAGCTTTTGTCGATCGTTTTATACAGAAATAACTTATTTCTCCTCGTAGAGTGAAGTCACTAAACCACGTGAAATACTGTAGATATTAGACTAAAACACATTGGTAGACTCCAATTCCAATGTTTTCTTATTGGTGTCTATTTGGCTATTCATGCTGTAAATTATTTAGTATTTCACGGGTTAAATGCCTTCAGACTCGGTTTAAACGTTGAACTTCACATGAGCCGAACCCAATTGAAACAATGGACAAGGCAGTCATCTTTGATGTCTTTAAGTTCGGCTCATGAAGCTCAACGTTTGAACTTGGTCTCAATCTATCATATGCATAATACTAATAATTATAAACAAGCTAGTTAATCATTAGATATTTATCAATGCTTTATGTTATATATAAAGGTTTGTAGCTTATCAAAAATATAGTCAGCGCTCGCACGTTTTTTTAGTTTAACAAAAGCAGTGCATTCTAGCTTAGCCACAGAATAAACCTGTCTTTATTCCTGGGCTAGGGTTGCGATCCAAAAATTAGTCAATGTGAACTTTCACTTCCAAAGTTTGTAATAGTCCCCTTCACAGTTCCCTGCGCCATCTTGAAAGGTGGTCATACCTTTGCATCGAAGCGAGACAAACAGTGAGCTTGCAGTGATAGAGACATATGAATAATTGACCAAGGTGATAAAAAAAGGTCTCTGTCATTGCAAGCTCACCGTTCGTCTCGCTTCGATGCAAAGGTATGACCACCTTTCAAGATGGCGCAGGGAACTGTGAAAGGGACTATTCATTGATTCAGTTCTACTCTATCCTTGTAACAAAATCTAATAATCAGACTAATAATCCAAAGGTAACTAACAGTGTCTAAGTATGTGGAATCACTAACACGGAGGAAGGTAGTGTATAGTAAATAACCTAACCAAAATAGGATGACTGGGCACGTGGGTAACGCATGGTAATGAAATTCTACGCCTATGAATACAAGCGTGATATAAATTAAAAATCTCTAGTATTTACAAGAAATACCACGATACTCGAAATTACTAAATTACAACTGATGCTAAAAGATTTATCGGTGTATTCGACTCTATTCTGGCTTATCGTCAGATGCAAAGCAGTCAGGTTGATTGCGCACGGCACCGCGGGAAGGATGAAGTTTAAAACCTTAACTTGGAGGAAATAAAATCAGTTTGGCTAGACTGCTTTGCCCTTGATCACTGAACCAGGATGTACCCACAGTATTTCCAATATACACTCTGTTTAGAGTGCACGCACTAAACCCCTGAAACAAATGCTAACTTTTAGTACTAAATGGTGATAAATAAACAATAGAGAACAAAGGATTCTGTATGAAATAGTACTAATTAGTACTATTTAATGTTCACGGATTTAGTGCGTGCACTCTAACACTTCTTGCTATTAGGGGTCTCTAGACATACATCTACACTATTTCAAAAAATGCAATTATGGGCACGTGTAAACACGAATAGTCGAAGCTAATCGAGGTTAAGATGGCTTCGTAAACTACAAGCAACACTGAATATCTCCAGTCAACACTAACCTCCGTGTTCTTGACGAGAGTAATAATAAGAAACATAAGTTATTCCACTTATTTTTGGCCTTTGGAATGACCTATCCATTCCTTATCGCCTATCTCCTTTGGCCGCTACAAATGCTTTCGAAGTACTATTTTCTAGAGCCGCCACGCAGGCTAATCAAAATCCAAGGAACTTGGTGAGGTACGATGTAATAAAAGGTGTTTTAAAATAGCGTTTGGATGCACTGCGCATGCGTTTCCTTTTATGAATGATCAACATTAATATTCTTCACCGACTAGTAGCTTGGAAGCCTTCGTTTTAGCAAATAGGCCAAATTTTTCCACAGCTTTCGTGCCTTTACGGCGACGTTTTACTCTTACTTCGAAGTCTGCGAGAAAACAACATAGCAGGAAATCTAACTTGTTCAAACAGCGCGTTTCGGACAGCAGCAGTGAACTTGTTGACCAGACAGAAGGCCGTAGCCACTTCAAACCAAACGTTATAGAAGATGACAAGACGAAAACTACCAAGCCAGTCGATACGACCGAATTCGCCCATCAAATCGAAGTTAGTTATTCCTGAAATAATAACGATGAATACGAATATAATTAGAGCAATTAATTAATGTTAGTGCGACTTGGACTATTTGACTGATTTGAGATGTCTGGGTTTTTGGCTCCCGTCAATCAAAAGTGTACTTACTCGGATTGACGTAAGCCAGACACCTGCATAGAAAAAGAGGGATGACAGAGAGTATCGATAATACTGAATACGTACCTAGAGTCCTAGAGAGAACGGGTAGCGCTGAGCTTAGAATGAGTAACACTATACAGTTAGCGATGACCTAAAGCAACAACAGCAATTAGTCAGTCATCCCAAGTTGTATTTTTGGTGGATATAAAGTACATCAACGTTTAGGGGGATTTGTGGCGGTCTTTCTACGAAAAACCCTGCGATCGTGAGGCAAATGAATAAGTATCCTTTATTACTATTTCTACAATAAATAATATTTTTCTTTGTACATCAACGTTGCTTGTAGACTTGGTTTCAGCCGTGAGGTTGTCGTTTCGGTTCCCAGGCCCCCCGCCCCCGCCCCCGCCCCCGCCCCCCTCCCGCAGGCGCACCGAAATCACAACGGCCTATGCTGCCCTATTAAAACAAAATACAAATAAATAAAAGTAAAATACATCGTGAAACGAGGACCATGAATTAAGGATCTCTTGATGTCTAAGACTGAACAGAGGCGAACTCGAAATGGGAGCATTAAGGGCAAGCTTGTTATGGATTACCTTAGTCATGGGCGTGTCCCGTGGTGATGGAGTGAGCCTGGCAAACAAGGGTACACTGTAAAGACCTACTAGTGACGCAAGCATCAGGTAACTGAACAAGATAAATTAGTTAAGAAAACGAACCCAGTATCGAACCAAACCAAACACTTAGTTTAACGAACCCCTTCGCAATAAAAACCCTTGAGTCAAGCGAGACCCAACAAAGTCTACTACACGTGATGCTGAGTCAAGGAATCGAACACGAGACCCCAGAGGTGAAAGGTGAGTGCACTCCTGATTCACACTTATCAGTTCTAACTATGTATCACGTGATAAGACACACAGGGTTCCCAATAGAGTATGATGTTAGTCCCACCTCCCGTTCATCTTTGTCAAGGCGTAAAAAGGATACAATATGAGTACGATTTCCAGCAAAGCGCCAAATGTACCCAACATCGATGCTGACTCCTTCCCCAACACCAGAACCTTTGATGGAGAGAAAAATAGCAGTTACCGATAGTTATGATTATGATGGCGGCCATGTTAGACGTAGTCTCCCTCGCATCCGTTTTTAGTGTCGAGCGTTGCATGTTAGACGAGCACAATAAAATAATTTTTTTACTCTGGGAAATCGAATTCTCAAACAATTCTATTTTTCTGCATTTTCTTCATTAAATATAAGAGGAACGAAAAGGCGAGCGGTCAGTTTTGTTTAGGAGTGTTAGCCATCCAACATGGCTGCCATCGAGTGATCGAAAAAATTCTCTATTGAAATCTACAGCATTAAATAAAAGAGGAACGAAAAGGCGAGCGGTCCGTTTTGTTTAGGAGTGTTAGCCATCCAACATGGCTGCCATCGAGTGATCGAGAAAATTCTCTATTGAAATCTACAGCATTAAATATAAGAGGAACGAAAAGGTGAGCGGTCCGTTTTGTTTAGGAGTGTTAGCCATCCAACATGGCTGCCATCGAGTGATCGAGAAAATTCTCTATTGACATCTATGGCATTAAATATAAGAGGAACGAAAAGGCGAGTGGTCAGTTTTGTTTAGGAGTGTTAGCCATCCAACATGGCTGCCATCGAGTGATCGAGAAAATTCTCTATTGACATCTACAGCATTAAATATAAGAGGAACGAAAAGGCGAGCGGTCAGTTTTGTTTAGGAGTGTTAGCCATCCAACATGGCTGCCATCGAGTGATCGAGAAAATTCTCTATTGAAATCTACAGCATTAAATATAAGAGGAACGAAAAGGCGAGCGGTCCGTGTTGTTTAGGAGTGTTAGCCATCCAACATGGCTGCCATCGAGTGATCGAGAAAATTCTCTATTGAAATCTACAGCATTAAATAAAAGAGGAACGAAAAGGCGAGCGGTCAGTTTTGTTTAGGAGTGTTAGCCATCCAACATGGCTGCCATCGAGTGATCGAGAAAATTCTCTATTGACATCTACAGCATTAAATAAAAGAGGAACGAAAAGGCGAGCGGTCAGTTTTGTTTAGGAGTGTTAGCCATCCAACATGGCTGCCATCGAGTGATCGAGAAAATTCTCTATTGAAATCTACAGCATTAAATAAAAGAGGAACGAAAAGGCGAGCGGTCAGTTTTGTTTAGGAGTGTTAGCCATCCAACATGGCTGCCATCGGGTGATCGAGAAAATTCTCTATTGACATCTACAGCATTAAATATAAGAGGAATGAAAAGGCGAGCGTTTTCAGTTTTGTTTAGGAGTCCTCATTAACAAAGTCAGACTCACCGTAGCTCGTCTGGGTAGCGAACCATCAACGAACAGAACAGCGAGAAAGTGAAGTGCAACCATGGCCATAAGACTTGTCTATGATAGAAAAAGGGAATATATACAATATATACCGCATAGTATTGATATAATTATATGACATGTTATTTACTGGCTGGGAGGAATTTTTGCCAAAGGTCTGGCGTTTTCAAGTATGAGGTCAAAGGTTCTTAGTAGGGACCGATAACTTGGGACACAGTAGGCCACGTGTCATTCTCTACATAATTTATTTGTTTAATGGTTGCACATGAGAAACTCACACAAAAATCCTATTCTAAAGAGAATGACACGTGGTCTGAATGGGCCGAAAACGTAGCACCCAAGCTAGGAAGGTCTGTAGCTTCCGGGTTCTGATTGCGAGTAGTCATAACTTCTCTTGTCTTTCTCTCCTTCTAATCAAAATACAGATGCTAGAGTTACAATCTATCGCCTAAAACAATTTTTTCGAGTTGATGCATTTAAGTCAATAATACGATAAATGTATAGAAGCGTACTGACCCAAATACAACAAGTGTTTGAAGGCAATATGATGTCACTCTAAAATCTGCTAAACGTCCAAAAAGAAGACAAATATTCAACTTACCGTTAGTAGTAGGAGCACAAGTAACAAGATGGGATAAACACAGTTCCTTTGGAGAGATGATGCTTTAGCACGGTGCTCTGAAATACAAAAATATCAGTCACTTGGGTTGAATAACTGACAATATGACCATGCATATGCGATCTAATTGATTTATTTCAAACTGGCTCTATTGTTCATCCTTGTCATAAACATGCCAATATTATCACCATCAAAAACATCATCATTATCATCACTATCATCCTTCTCATCATCATCATCATCCACCTCATCATCAATACTGCCATCACCATCAAAAACATCATCACTATCATCACTATCATCCTTCTCATCATCATCATCATCCACCTCATTATCAACACTGCCATCACCATCAAAAACATCATCATTAACATCACTATCATCCTTATGTCATCATAATCATCCACCTCATTATCAACACTGCCATCACCATCAAAAACATCATCATTATCATCACTATCATCCTTCTCATTATCGTCATCCTTCTCATCATCATCACCCACCTCATTATCAACACTGCCATCACCATCAAAAACATCATCATTATCATCACTATCATCCTTCTCATCATCATCATCACCCACCTCATTATCAACACTGCCATCGCCATCAAAAACATGATTATACACCAAATCAAAATGTGGCGACCAACTTGAATAACTATTGTTCTGCACTGACTAGCGACTGACTAGCCTCGTGTTCACGTGGAAACATAAAAGCATTTTCACATGTATGAGAGGCTAGTCAGTCACTGGTCATTGTAGAACAATAGTTATTCAAATTGGTCGCCATATTTCGATTCAGTGTATTATCGACATCATTATTATCATCACCATTCTCCTTCTCTTCATCATCAACAATATCAGCTACCTCATCATCAACACCACCATCAATATTATCATCACCATCAAAAACGTCATTATCATTACTTGATAACATCCTCTTCATACTCTACTACACCCAACTCCTGAACGTCAAAGGTTATCAAGGCTATTTCTTTACCTAGTTCTTTACGTTCTGACTCTAGTAGTTTCAGTTTGTCATAGTTCTCATAGTCTTCTGATCTGCCATTATGAACTGCCCAGCCATTCTTGAAACCTGAACAAGAAGAGAGGAGTTAGAGTTGTGTATGAATTGAAATGATAATTACCAACTCCAGAAGAATAAACTAAATGAATTGTTATGAAGTAATGAGTGTACCGTTTAACTTTCTCTTTAAACTTGCTTCCTCCATTTGTATGGCATAAATTTCATCATCAAGGTCTCTCATGAACTAAAAGAAACAAATGTGGTTAACAACTAAAAAATCTTTCAACAATGAAATCATACTAAATAGAAGAATGCTAGAACTGAGAATGTAAAAACCAAAAACAATTGGGGAGGGGGGGAAGGTTTTGGAGATTTTAACACCCATAATATTAAGAGAAGATTTGATTAGCCTGCGTGGTCAGGCTCTTTGTTCACTTTCCTCCCCCAGAAAAGTGAGCGAAGAGCTTGACCATGCAGGCTAAGATTTGATTTTAGTCTTGTATGCATTCGCTATAAGTGTCGTCACGCGACACTCACTTCCTTTAGGGTACTTAGGAAAGTGAGTGTTGTGTGACAACACTAATAGTCCCTGCGTAGGAGACTAATTCAATTTTAAATGTAAGTGAATGATTAAAAAAAAAAAACCATACATTTTCTTTTGTTTTTTTCTTCTTCTTCTTAGAGCTGGTAAGAAGCTCATCAAGATTGCACAAAATAAGAGAAGGATATTCTGTGACTGATATTCAACAATTATTCGCTGAAGGCAAAGTGAATATCGGGGAATATTTACCGAGATGCGAGTCTTGGAGCGGCGAGGTAAATATTCTCCGATATTTACTAAGGTTGAGGCAAATAATCATTGTCTGGGTGATTCTTTTAAAAAAAGAAGGGAAAAAAAAAAGAAGATAAAAGACGTTTTGCCTGGTAACAGCAACAAAGCAGCTGGCTGCCATTTTGGATTATTGCTGGAGGTGATTATTGTGTGATAGTGTGAGTTTCTCAACCAATCAGCACACAAGATTTTCAATAATCACCTGTGTATTTTTACTAAATAGTGATATATATGGTAAAGATAATACAAAGGTTAACTTTATTATTTCATGCTCTATGATGGTCACTGGTCATATACCTGTGGTTTGACAACATACTGGCCAAGTACTGTAAACATCCTGGCAAACCCAACTGGTGTACAAACTGTCAGGAAAAGAGGAGTGAAATAGTAAGTTAATCTTGAAAATAAAAGAAAAAGGAAAAAAAAATACGGGAGAATAATTTTAAAATACATGTTAGAGGCAGTGTGTATATATATATAAAGTATAGAATTGATTTCTGTGAAACAGTGCTCAATACATGGGTGTAGATCGGATACAACATGGCCACTCATACTGTATATATTACTTGTGCACTTACCTAACAGCATCAGACCACCAAGAAGTGATATACAGGAGTAGATAAAAGGTAGACCAGGGATCCATGCATCTGTTGAATGGAAAAACAAATACCATATATTCAATGTCTAACATCTTGGTTTTCAAGGGCAAATTCTGAAGCACTGACATGTAAACTTGACATGGGACTTACGATGACATAATTAATTAATCATTAATTAATTAGCCAATATATCAGTACTTCAGAATTTACATGCAAAAATTATATAGAAGTCTACAGCTATTTCAAAAAAGGTTGGTGAATACTTCGTTGCATGTTGCATACCAAGCTCTAAATGCATTATGGGTGATGTAAATACAATCAGCGAAAGGTCACAACAATATGGAAATTTTCCAAACTTTGTCTGCACGTTCTCTGCGGCATATTTTCTTCTGTGCTGACATTATTTACATATAAATATGATTTTCAAGCTTAAGCAACATGCAACAAAACCTTCACCAACATTTTTTTTTGATAGTTGCATACTTTATGTCTTTAATACTAACAGCTTTGTTACAATACATAATGTTAGCAGGGGCGGATCCAGGGGGGTGCAGGGGGTGCCCACCCCCCTGGTTCGACTTTGTGCCCCTACTTCAAAGTAACCAATACTGGTTTTCCTTTTGATTCAAAGGGGTGCGCCCCCCCAATTTAACTTTGTGTGCAGCACCCCCCTGAACAAAATCCTGATCCGCACCTGGTTAGGATAGAGATAATGGTTTTGGCTTTGATACCCACCATGATAATGAGATGACTGACTAACAGCCCATCCTTTATCCAACAAAGCCGAGACCACCAACACTATACTACTGACCAGGACGGCAAGAAGAAATAACACTACTGATGTCTCGTACACCTTTGCCATAATACCCTGCAAATGACAAGATTAATTTAGTAATTTATAGATTATTAATTATTATCATACTTTAGCCCCCGAAGTGGAAACGTATATAAGGCAACCATTAAATTGAATTAGAATTTGGAAGTTAATTTTAGGTAGCAAAACTGGAGAACCCGCAGAAAAACTCTTCAACCAGTGTTTCGTTGGTGAGAGGTGAGCGAGTTTATGGCTACACCTCCTGTGCTTCTAATGAAGTATTGACATATTAATCTTATATAAAAAATTTTTTCCTGACTTTTCCTTTTGTTTTGTAAATTTATATTTCATGTTTTTCTAAAGATTTATTTATTATCATTTTATGTTAATTAATTAAGTTGAAGTTGCAATTGAAGTGGGCTTAGAGTCATACGGTGCAGTAGTATTTGAGATCTTGAGCTAATTTAAGTAGTATATTTCATAGATTGGGCCAAGCTTGAGCTATGATTACAAACCTTTCTTGACCCTGCAAATCCCTCTGACTCAGTGAAGAAGTATGCAAAAGGCATGGCAACAAATAAAGAGATATAAGAGCCCAGAAATATCTGGTTCCACATGCCTGAAAATTCATAAAACACAAGAATTTTAGTATCTAATGGCAGGTCAAATAGAAAATATTTTTTTTACTAGCCTAGCAACTGCTGCTCAATACTGCACCTACAGTACTTTGTGTTCTTATAACTACATTCTCTCAACAATATATCCATCATTTTGCTTGTTAGCATTTCACTCACAGTTGATTGACCAATAGTGAAGTCCTTTCACTTGCAATTTTTGTAGGCTAGCTATGAAACGGATATCTGGCATGGGGCTTGAAGGCTTTCCCTCTCTCCCTTTCCCTCTCCACAATTAACCCCCCACTCCAGAGGAATGTTTCGCAGGCTAAAATTTTTGTGTGTATCCCTCTGCTTAGTATGTCACAATCTAAAACCCTATTAGCTTACTAGTTAAAAAGTATTAACTATTATTAAACAACAGTTAAGCCAATGATTTGCTATGAAAAATTTCCAAGTTTTAGTCATGCTCTCATGCTCTCGCTTAAGTAACCAGGAAACAAATTGGCTTTAAGTTGAGGTTGATCTTGACAAAATACAGTGAATATGTGAAAACATCAAGTTAGACTACAGTAGCTTGACTTGGAGTCTTTACTCTACCCACCATGAATGAGTGATCCATTCAGCCATTTAATGTAATAACTCTTGGGGTACATCAGGAGTATCTCGTTACTGAGGATAGACATGGGTAACAGCAGGACTGCACCTAGTGATACCGAGAGAGTGAAGGTACATAACCATAGTCTAGAAAAAAAAAAAAAAAAATCAAACTCATATAGGTTTATTACATCAGGACTTAAAATAAAGGCTGGTTATGCAATCATCAGTCACGATGACAGGCCAAATTAGTTTTAGCTTGACCAGTCATACTGCATTTTTGGCTCAAAGTTTACTGGTCAAAATCATGAGCAAGGCAAAGATTTGACAGAACAAGTTGCAATTATTCTGGCCAGACATTTTAAAAGCATTAAATGCTTTCCCCCTTAGCTTTGGGCGAAATTGCTCCCTCATGCAAATGCTAGTAACACTGGCTGTAGTTTGCATTTTTAATCCTTAAAAATATTAAGTGTTTTGCCTCCAACATTTTGGTCAAATGTCTTACTTTTTTGGTTAATTTAAGCTTGACCTATGTTATATTATTGGTGTTGGCATAAGCATCATGCTTCATTTACTGATACAGCACAATTCTCTACCAATCAGAGCAGATCTAATCTACATAATACAAGTCTATTTGATGCACTTACGATATTCTGTAAACTGATGCATCTTCACCATCTGCAAAATAATATATAATGAAGATAGTTAGTTAGTTATTTCTTGGGCTCAAAAAAGCAGCAGCAAATGGTGGAAGAAATGTACCTGAATCAAGCTCATCTCTTCGTCTACGGAAGTGGCTGATGATGATATATGATATACTGTTAAGTATAACAAAGACTAAGAAGGCAATCTGAAAGGCAGAAGAAAGACCAGATATAAGATTTCTTTATTCTAAGATCCAATATATCCTTCCAGGGGCAGTGGAAGCTAAAAATCTTTGGGGGGGCACTGATTATGTTTAATGCTATGATAATGACAATGTTTTGCTTGATTTCAGACCCATGCGCTGTAAAACAACGACTAAGAACCAATATTTTTGGGGGGGCCAGGACCAAAAAATGTGGTGGGGGGTCACGTGCCCCCCGGTTCTGCCGCCCCTGCCTTCAAACCTCCAATGAAAGTCATCGCACAGCTAGCACACAGAATGAACTGGCATTCTGCTTGTTAGGCTTTGTGGGTCGGAAAAAACAAAAAAAAACCCCAATGGTTGGAAATCTGAGCCTAGGGAATAAACAGGAGAACTGCCAGAACGAGAAACCTGGAGAAAAACCCTTGAATCAATTAAGAGAGATTGAGACCCAACAAATTCTATTCACATGCATGTGATGCCAAGTCCAGCAGGAATTAAATCCAAGGTTGCATCATCCAAACTGCTCGCCAGTGTTAAATCTTCGCCGTATGCTCGAGGCATGGTTTAAGCAAATTAAATGGGATCGAAAACAGCGAGCTCAAGACGTGTTTGATAACATTGCATATGCGGCAGCTAGTTACTGTGAATTAATTATCCCCATGATCCTTTTCGGTCTAGGCACATAGGGATGAAGCCGATCAAACGACAACATTTAGTCAAAGGACTGTATCCTTAACTATTCTTCGTTTGCAATAGACATCATAGCCGCCACGTTGGAGAATTTGACAAAAGATTTTAAAATGAATTCTTTTGTTATATCTTGCAACATGGCAGATCTAGACATCCCTTTTGTTATTGTGCTCTCTTGGGATTGATTGAAACCAAGAATGATGCCCTGAAAGTTTGTGCAGTGCAAATATACCAGATATTTGGTAAAAAAATGTGCTACGTGATAGTATATTGAGCCTTTCTTCTCCTCTTCTCTTTTGACTTAATTACAATGATAATTATCTTGAAAAATAAGAATCAAAATGGCTAATTTAAATTACTATACACGAGTGAATAAATCTTTACATTGGAAGTCCTATTGTTTAAGATTTCTTTTGTCTATTTGTACATAAGTGCTCTGACATTACGCTTCTTAGAAACCAAAACATTTGTTTAAAACATAGTTTATGGCTATACTATTAACTATATTTAAGATCACAACGCAAAATTCTCCCAAAAACAAATCTTATAAAGAAGAGTCGTTTTTGTACAGATTAGTAAAGAACTAAATTTGTTTTCAAAATACGACGGATAAGATAGAATATCATTGCTATATATACACACTTGAAGATGTCGAAATTCTCGAATTAGATTTTATAATTCTATGTGGGTTTTTTAAAAGTTTTATACAAAAAAATATATATATATAAAAAATAAAATAAAATTCAGCTAATGAGATTACTGTCAACCTCTACACAACCCGCAGGTTACATCTAAATACAGAAATGATTTATACCACCGAGGTTACATACGATATGTTTAAGCTTAATATCGCTCATAAAACATTAAATATAACTGAATTCCTAAGGTGTATCTAAGGTATAAAGTCGAATATACTTACCACATATTCTCGCACCGTATCGTAAAATATTTGTTCTTCATTATCAAGACTAGTCCCATCCATCTTTTATCATCCGATTGAGAAATAATTCACGACCCAGGATGATTTCCGATCCATGTCTCTTTATATCTATCAAATCTTGAATTATAGCTTTACAATGTAAAGAAAAGACCTCTAAGTTAGAGGACCTGTTTCTTCATTTCAATTTGGGGCAAAAACCGCGGACTTCAACTGAAGAATCGTCAGATTTTTTTCTGTCTCCAGTTGAAGTATCCGGATGAAAAAAGCCACAGCGCTGTACTTGAAGTGTCCTTGAAACACCTTGGATAGCTTAATAGCTTGGGAGTTATTTTTGAAGTTCTCTTTGTTCTTTGGGGTTTCAAAGGTGGAGAAGTTACAAGAAAACAGTTCAAAGATCAAGAATTACTCGTGACTCGATAGCCAGTCTTCCTCTTTATCGCAGTTGTGTTTTGTATCACACACCAGGCTACCGACGGTTACACAATACTAGAAGGGGAGGGGTGGGTGGTGTGAAAAAAGAATAGGTTGTGAATTTCAAATATAAGAAACCTAATTCAGACAAATTATTATGAATTAGGAAATGAACTGTCGATAAACCAATCCAAATATCATTGTAAAGGAAAAAGTTTATTTGATTGCAAAATTTTATGGTCCAATTAGTGTACCACAGGAAGCCCATAGAATATTATTTTCATTAAAGCGATAGAAATTTTTTAAAAAACCTGTAATGTTAAATGGTTTCCAGTAGCGTCTAATAAGCCTTCTAAAAATGCTTCCTCGTTTTTTTTCCCTTTTAATTTTATTATTTGTAGACGGAAAATATTACATAATTATTTCAACACAGGGAACCCATATTTCATTATTCATTTTCAAGTGAGCCAATATGGCGGGCGTCACACGCCATTTCAAGAGCGTTGTGCTTCTATTTGATTATATTTCTTGTTTAAATGCTCGTCAAATAACCACTATAGCGAGGAGAAGTTTATCTAGTAGTTGTCATTGTCGTAAATTCGTAGTTAGCTCTAGAAGGCATGTATTTTCTAGTGTAGTTGACCGGTGTTTTGTAAACTCGTCCAGTAGTTGCATAAGCTTCAACACGACTTATAAATCATTATCACTGAGGTAAGTCGTAATGCTAACTTTAGCCAGGAAATTTGAATCATCATATTTCTTTTTCCTGTAGAAATTGCATTTGGCTTTTTTAGAAGAATTTTAATGGCTCATTTTCAGCAATTTTTACCAATTTATATTTTTCTTATACATTAGCGCAACGTGCGAGGGGGGTTGGTAACGTTACCTTGCATATAGGGGCGCCTTGCATATAGGGGCGCCTTGCATATAGGGGCGCCTTGCATATAGGGGCGCCTTGCATATAGGGGCGCCTTGCATATAGGGGCGCCTTGCATATAGGGGCGCCTTGCATATAGGGGCGCCTTGCATATAGGGGCGCCTTGCATATAGGGGCGCCTTGCATATAGGGGCGCCTTGCATATAGGGGCGCCTTGCATATAGGGGCACTTTCCATAAAAGGCTATCAGTTGAATGATATATGATATGAATTGTATACTGATGCAAGCTAAAACATAGAATATATCGAATAAGGTCGTGTGAATGTAAAAGATTGAAAAAATCAAACTAAAACATGTGCGATTTACAAGAGTCTATCCGTGTTTTGAGACAGGTTTTAGCGAGAGTGTTTAGCGATCACTGCCTGAATTAAAAGCACGTTAAATCTTGCAACAATCACGTATTCATGCAGGGGTTTATAAACATCTATTGACTCCTAGTGCTGGTTGTATTACATGATTCATTTACAAGGATCTCTTTTATCAAATATAAGCTGAAAGCGCCATTACAGACATAAACTTCATAAACCAGTCACGTAAATATATCAGAGAAATGCTGAAAACCAAATTCGAAAAATTAACTTTACTGCTATGAAACAAACACCATAGTGATCTACAGGATTAAGTGGTATCAATGTGAAAGTTTCGAGAGAAATTGATTCATTATTGTAATCTAGGGGCGCCTACTTACGTTACCTTGCATATAGGGGCGCCTACTTAGGTTACCTTGCATATAGGGGCGCCTACTTAGGTTACCTTGCATATAGGGGCGCCTACTTACGTTACCTTGCATATAGGGGCGCCTACTTACGTTACCTTGCATATAGGGGCGCCTACTTACATTACCTTGCATATACTATACCACACACTCATTTCCCGTTTTTTACGAACATTTTCATAGAGGAATTACAGAGCGATAATACACGGCTGTTCTTAACGTCTTTTTTTTTTTTTTTTTTGAGTAAGTTTGTTTTTGTTGATCTCCTTGAGGTCCTAACTTTCAAGTCTGCTTGTGTGCAATAAAAATCGTTGTTATTCATGCACTCTTTCTCATTAAATTTCATCGCGTACAATAAATAATTTATCAACACTGCTTACAGCCAGACAATTTTACTTGTGAAGCTAGCTGTATTTTCGCTTTCACTCGTAACATAATCCGGCTGTAATATCTAATCATGATAATCTATAATAATAATATAATAATAATAAGCTTTATTTGTATAGCGTCTATATCAATAATTGTTCTAGGCGCTTTACAATCGATGATAATAATCCATATTATAATATATAATATATATAATGTAATCTATTATTATTATACATCTTTATCGTAAATGTTCAAGTCCTCGACCGTTTTATAACACGGGGTTGATATCATGATCAATGTTTGTACTATCCTCTATTTATTCTTTATGGGACGCCCGATGTGTACATGGCGGTAACGCACTTTCTTAAAAGCAGTCAAATGAAACGAAGCAAAAGCAATCAAAGTAATAAAGGGAGTATCGGTTTTATTTTTAAAGATCCATGAAGAATATCAATTAATAAAAACGCCACGAAATGTTTGCCCGGTAAACGAAGAGGTTTTATTTCGTTAAACTCAAAAATGATACGATCCTATGATATTTAATTTATGTGTGTTTACCTCACCAGTTGCTCAGACCGCTTACTCTCATGAAACAGGATGTATCTTGTGAACGTCAACTTTGAAACAAAAGAATTTGACAATTTTTGATCTAAATTTGATTCATTCAATGTTTTCCGCCGCCCAATATGACGTACGTTTATAACTCGCACGAGAGACCGCAACAAGAGCAACAAGAAGGAGAGGGATTATTGAGCGATGTAGCTGGGAATTCATTGTTTTTTACGGTAAAGGCAGATATGGCAAAGCATTTACTTTTCACTCCAAATCACTGTAATGAAACAAAAACGTCCAGTAGTTTGTAATTACTTCCTTTATAATCTAATTGCTTGCTCTCTAATCTACCCGGCGCCACAATAACCTGTTCCTTTGCAAGGCGGCAGAGCCTCTATGAAAGCTCTGCTAAGAGAAAAAAAACCCCCGAAGAATGCAGCTTGCGGGAGATGCCTTGACATTTCAATAAACGAACTATAAATATCAATTATTCAGCTTCACGGAATACCCATGATCAGTAATAACGGCACCACAATTTAACTCTCTTGGGAATGCTTGCAACCATCAACATGCAAGGTAACGTTAGTAGGCGCCCCTATATGCAAGGTAACGTAAGTAGGCGCCCCTATATGCAAGGTAACGTAAGTAGGCGCCCCTATATGCAAGGTAACGTAAGTAGGCGCCCCTATATGCAAGGTAACGTAAGTAGGCGCCCTATATGCAAGGTAACGTAAGTAGGCGCCCCTATATGCAAGGTAACCTAAGTAGGCGCCCCTATATGCAAGGTAACCTAAGTAGGCGCCCCTATATGCAAGGTAACGTAAGTAGGCGCCCCTAGATTACAACAATGAATCAATTTCTCTCGAAACTTTCACATTGATACCACTTAATCCTGTAGATCACTACGGTGTTTGTTTCATAGCAGTAAAGTTAATTTTTCGAATTTGGTTTTCAACATTTCTCTGATATATTTACGTGACTGGTTTATGAAGTTTATGTCTGTAATGGCGCTTTCAGCTTATATTTGATAAAAGAGATCCTTGTAAATGAATCATGTAATACAACCAGCACTAGGAGTCAATAGATGTTTATAAACCCCTGCATGAATACGTGATTGTTGCAAGATTTAACATGCTTTTAATTCAGGCAGTGATCGCTAAACACTCTCGCTAAAACCTGTCTCAAAACACGGATAGACTCTTGTAAATCGCACATGTTTTAGTTTGATTTTTTCAATCTTTTACATTCACACGACCTTATTCGATATATTCTATGTTTTAGCTTTGCATCAGTATACAATTCATATCATATATCATTCAACCGATAGCCTTTTATGGAAAGTGCCCCTATATGCAAGGCACCCCTATATGCAAGGCGCCCCTATATGCAAGGTAACGTTACCAACACTGCTGCAACGTGCTATGGGTCATGACCTACGGACCAATATATAGAAATCTAGGCGTAAATCGACTTTTGATGGTTTCAAGATTTTCTCTCTCGAGAAAAAGAGTATGCAAAAGATTGATAGATATTTTCTCAAACAAATTATAAACAAATTATAATCCCCCCTCCCCCCTCCCCCCTCCCCCTCCCTCCTACCCTCCTCTTTGATCTGCCCTTAACTGTCAGGTAACGCCAATAACATATTAAGGGGTTAACTAACAGTACTGTTTGTTCTTGTTAATGCTGCAAAGTGCACACAGAAGGTACTAGGTGCAGGCATTTTTTATTATGTTTTTACAATAAATTTGAAATTAATATCTTAATTATAAATCTCTTTTACAGGTGTTTGTCTTCAAGCACTACTGATAGCAAAATTACCAATTTAAATACTGAAAATGCAGAACAGTGGGTGCAGGAATACTTATCACGATTATGTACAAGAATTAGAAAGGTGAGAGTCTCATTACAGTAGCCAAATTATTTGAAAATCGATGTTTATCTCAAGATCTAGAATAGCATTTTTTCTAAATGATTTTTTATATTAACCAGCTTGAGGATCAATGGGGCAATTGAATTTGCACTTCTTGAATCTGTTGATTGTTAAATTCCCACATTTTTCATTTTGTGATACTCTGATGGCTAGAATGCTAAATCTCAGTCATGAGTGCTGGGGGGGGGGGGGGGGGGTGGGATACTCTGATCTACTCTGATGGCAAGCATGCTAAATCTCAATCATCCGTGCTTTGGGAGAGGGGTGGTGGGAGGAACAGTGATTAATTTAAATACCAATTAAAATATGTATAATTATGTGGAAATCAGTTCTTAATGTCAAATTTTCCATGACATTTCATCCCCACCCCTGTGGGTTCACAAGTAGGTACATTATCTTTGAAATGAAGGTGTCCAAATACTTGTAGTATGGCACTGATAATATTCCATGCATAAGCCAGTAAAATAAAATGTTATTTACAATATGGCAGGAATTAAACACCCAAGTGACGCCATTACAAGAAGTCTCACATTACTATTTTGATGGCCAAGGAAAATACATTAGACCAATGATAGTACTTCTAATGGCTGCAGCTTGTAATATACAGACCAATAGCTCTAGGTAAGTTTATAGTGACCATCATTTCTGCTAGCATCATTCAAAAAAAGAGATGTTTTTCTTGTTCTTGAAAAATTGGTTTTTCAGTCAGCCTCTGATCCCATTTGAATGGAGTTTGTTGCAGGGCAATCTTTCCCTTGATTCAAAGTTTTTCTTACCCAGTTTCTCTAGTTTTCCTCCCTGTCATGCTAAGATCTCTAGCCTGCCCTGACTTATATCAGACTAGAGGTTGTTTCAAGACTCAATTTCTGAGTTAGCTGTGCCCTGACTTTAATCAGCCCAGAGGTTTGCTTCAGGGTTTGATCTGTCAGTTGGCCCTAACCTATTATTCAAAATAAGGCGGGAGATTACTTCAGGGCCGGGTTGTTCAAAGCTGGATTAAAGCTGGATCTAGGATTAACTCTATAGGTCTTATTAAGAGTTAACCCAGGATTAGCACTAATCGGGCTTTGAACAACTGGGCCCAGGGTTTTAAAACATTGATGGTTTAATAACATTATATTTTATAAGTTGTGCTTCTTTGTCCTGTTGTATAGAATGACTCTTCCATCTCAAGAAACTGTAGCAATGATAAGTGAAATGATCCATACAGCAAGTCTGATCCATGATGATGTCATTGATGGTGCTAAAACAAGACGAGGCAAAATCGCAGTGAATATAGCATTTGGCGACAAGGACTGTGTCCTGGCTGGAGACTACATCCTGTCGTCGGCTTCACAAGCCTTGGCTAAACTAGGAAATGTAGAAGTAGTGAAACTTTTGGCAGAGGTTGTTGAGGATCTAGTTAGAGGTAACTACCATTGTAACTGATGGAGTATTATATTCTTGTTGATAATGATTGTGGTAATTATTTTGAGAAAAGGGTGCCCCACTGTCAGGCCAGTTCTCTGGTTGTGCCCTTGATTGAGTAGACTTTAGTATAGTAGGCAAGTTAAGATTACACTAAAAACTCTGTTAAGCAAAAAGCTGTCAAAGTCGCAAAAAAGGTTTTTGCATGAAACTTATACCAGTCTTTTATTAAGCTAGCAACCTCTCTATATCAGCTCCCAGAGGTTGACCTCCATCATAGAAGTTTGACTGTACAGTAGTTGATAGGGAAATTATGTACTGGAAAAAACTAAATGTCACAAGAGTGAGAACAGTCTATTGTTTCTTGGTCTTTCTGCATCTTTTGGTTGTAGGCTGGCTGGGGATTAAGGCAGAGGTACAAAGGCCTGTGGGGGTAGGGGTGGGTGTGGGATAGATTAGGGGAAGGGTGCTCGCATTCTATCATGACAACTTATATGTTGGATATTATAGGTGAATTCATGCAACTTGGATCTAAAGAAGACCCAGATGAACGTTTTTCACATTATTTAAAGAAAACCTATAAGAAGACAGCCAGCTTGATTGCATGCTGCTGTAAAGCGGTGAGTCACTAACTGTACCGTCTAGAATGTAAGTAATTTCAGTCTCAGGGTAAGGGCTACTTCATGTAGCTACATGTAGCTTTGGACATGTACAGGATGTGAATGTTTTATTAGGTCTTTCCAATTATTGTTATAAATGTAAGAAGGAGAAGGAGGAGGAGGAGGAGGAGGAAGAGGAGGAGGAAGAGGAGAAGGAGGAAGGAGATGTTACTCCTGGATGGTTGGATATAACAGGAACTCTGTTATTATATTTATTCTTTCTTTAGGTGGCAGCGTTTGCAGATTGTTCATCAGATGTACAGGAAACTGCTTATCAATATGGCAAAAATATCGGCATGGCTTTTCAGGTGAGAAAAAAAGTAACGAAGTATTCATTGGTAGTGTTTCCCATTTCCATGGACAATTACATTGACAATGGCATTGAGATTGAAATTTCCATAATGATTGCTGCTGCTGCTGCAATAGGCATTGTGCATCAAAGCTCATAAAGCACTCTGGGAAACCGAGTACTGCAAAAATCGAACAAGGAACTATCAGAAAGAATTACTTTGTTCAATATTTTTGTCTGTTGAAAATTCAAACCTTCTTAGAAATTGTTGAAGGTAAAATTGTCAGATTAATTTTTAGAGTAACAGAGATTCATGTTCTTACGCATTGGCTATTACCATTGCTGTTGCCATTACCATTGCCCTTTTCCTTGCCATACGAATATGATTTCAATAATCATTCCAATTGCCATTTATACAGTATATTTTATATCTAATTTCCTGCTTATCTACTATTGCAGTTGGTTGACGATGTTTTAGACTTTGTAGCCAGTGAGAATGAGATGGGAAAACCAACAGCTGCAGATCTTAAGCTTGGACTTGCTACGGCACCAGTGCTATTTGCTTGTGAAAAGGTGCAATACTGTAGATTATTCTTATTTCTTCTTGTTTATTATTTGAGATTTTGCCTGCAGGCTGGTGCTGCACAATATGACACAGGGTCCCCTTCAAGGCATACTGCACCAATTTCCAACCCCCTTAAACTCCTCATACCTATACCACAATCAAACAATATGAAACCATTAGTAAAGCCAGACACTGTCAGGGTGGTCATTGCCAGGGTTTATTTTCTTTTACTTCCCTCCAATGCAAGGTGGGGTAGTTTACAAGGATAATGTTTCAAAATTCAAGAATCCCAAAAATATTTCCTACTTTGTTTTTATTCCTTAAGTTAGAAATAGTTTGTTTTTCTGTAATAGTTTGTTTTCATAATATATTTCATTTTTCTATTAGATTTTTGCTTCACTAGTCATTATAAATACTATTCATATATAGATAACGGGGTCAGTATTGTGTGTGTAATGCTTAAAACAATACATGTATATGTTTTTTTTCAGTTTCCAGAATTAAATGCCATGATCATGCGTCGCTTTAAGGAACCAGGAGATGTAGAATTTACAAGACAAGCAGTTTATGATGTAAGTTTTGTCTATCCACATCTCAGTTCTATACACTCTTCATTGTAATTATAATGCTTCCTAGCATAATCCCTACTACTATCATTATCATTATCATCATCGTCATCAAAACCACCTCCTCCACCATTTTCATCATCAGCACCACTAAAAAAACAACTCAGCACCACCTTCATCATCAAAGCAGTCACCATCATTATCAAAACCATCACCATCAGCAGTCATCATTGTCATCATCATCACCACCCCCATAATTGTCAATAAGGCTGATTTATTAAACAGTTATGGCTGTATCATGATGATACTATACTGAAAATGATAATAACAATGAAATTATTTTGAAGTATATTATTATTAAGAAGAAAAAAAACAAACTATTACGGGGTTGATACAAAACATCTATAACGATGAAGCTGATGTTCATGATGGTGTTGGTGATGGTGGTGGTGGTGATGATGGTGGTGATGATGGTGATGGTAGTGGTGATGATGGTGGTGGTGGTGGTGATGGTGGTGGTGATGGTGATGGTGATTGGTGATATTGATGGCAATGATGACAATGATGATGGTGATAATGATGACGTTGATGACAATGATGGTGATGACAATGATGCTGATGATATTGATGGTGATGGTGATGATATTGATGGTGACTGTGATGATGATCACCATTTATTTCTTTATTTCAGAGTGATAGTGTATCAAGAACATATACCCTTGCAAATCAATACTCCAAAGAAGCGATACGACAGATTAACAAACTAGAATCCTCACCAGAACAACAGCTGTTAATAAACATCACCAAGAAAGTGATCAGCCGGCGTAAATGATCAAAAATACCAGATTGTACAGAAGCTTATAAATAATTATAAATAATTATTATTATAATTTATATATGTAATTTTAAAAAAGTTTTTAATGACTTTGTATTTCTTAGTTTTTTTAAATTCATGATGTTAATGATGTTTGGAGTTGAAATTTTTTGGAGAAAGTTCTCTGATAAAATTATGTAATTTAAGCCACAAATAAATAAAAAATGGGAATCAGGGTTGGATCCAGAAATTTTTCTGGGGCATGTCCCAAATGAAGGAATCTATACTTTATTGCCAAAGGCGATAGGTCATTCCGAGACAGAAATGGTTTCGTTGACTACAAAGAACATTGCATCAGTCTCAACCCTAAGGTCCATGTTCTTGATGAGAATAAGAAGCAGAAACACAAGTCATTCCAGCTAGTCTTGTATCTTTAAATGACCTATTACTTTTTGCCTATTCCCTTTGGCAATGACAATGTTTTTTGAAATAAGTGTGTAGAGATATTGAGCATCACTTAAAGAAAGCATAACAAGAATATTCCAGCTATTGGCCACTTCCCCAACATCTCAACAATTACAAAGAAATGTATGGTTACTGGGGATGCTTTTCCCTGTAAACATACATTTCTTCGTAATCTTTGATGTTTTTGATCGCTTATGATTTAAATGTTACTTAGCCAATCTAAGCCATACTGCAGAAATGGTTAATTTTGATGTACTCTTTCTCGTCATAAATTTAAAAAAAAAAAAGATTGATTATCAATACCTTCTATATACTTGTTCCCAGTCCTTCACTCATTTCTAAAGTGGCGAATTGATGGTTTTCACGGCGGCCATGTTGGAGGAACTTAAAAGAATTGCGTCTTGTTATTTAATTCTCTTGGGAATGGTTGAAAACCATTAATACTCGGCTTTCAAGTTCTCTTTAATTTGCTCAACCTTAGGCTGGCAGTGGTGCGATAAAATCATTCAGCAACTAAACCAAAATTAATCAACTCGTATTGTTTTGCAGTACATACATTTCTTACTATACAATGGAACTTGATAAAAGAAAAGAAGGCATTGCCATTGAGGTTAAGGCTGAGCAAAGGTGAACTCCGAAATGGGAGTATTTCCCCCAGTGATGGTTGGCACAAATGCAGTGTGACTAACCCTTTTTCCAAGAATGGGATGGAAGTGGGGGGGGGGGGGGGGGGGGGGGACATATTACATCTGACTCTTCCTCCTAAAATAATTCATCAGACTGCATGCACTGACATGAGAATCTTAAATGCGAAAGGGGAGGGGTGGGTATTTAAGAATATTTAGTTGCAAACCTCATTTCCCATATTTCTGTAGAGTGCATACCATATATCCATGAAAAAGTTAACTTACAAAATTGTACAAATTAGTGCAAAGATTTGAACTGAAATAACTAATTTTTGCAAATATTTACAATTTCTTAGTAATATTTTTACGGATATATGGTATGCACTCTGTAAAGTGTTACTTCCTTTTCTATCTTGATTTATTTGTCTTTCACAAACTTTGAAGTTTAAAAGCTTGCCATCAATTTTATTCCTATTTTGCAGGTAAATTCAGAAAACTCTGGTGAAGGTGAACGGAAGACAGTCAGCTCGATTAGCGGTAAGTGCGAAAATAAGTTAAAATCATATTTATAAAGGATTCCAAACATGTAAAGCTGTATTCCAAATCCATGAATAGACCACATTTGAGATATTAAAGTTCCAGCACGATACTGAATATGCTTTCCGGAATAAAATGTTCAAAATTGTACTATTAAACCTCGAACATAAACCAATACTAGTATATTTTACTGACTCTCTTTTATTTGTTTGGAAAATAAATCAACACCACCCACACTCTCTCACATCCACTCCACACCCACTGACAAACATATTATCATCATTACAGCATATATTTGCACCAGAGATATCTTGAGTATTCATCACTGTTAACGAAAGAAGTTGATTTTTAGACTTAAAAAGTCGAGATAAAAGGATTTTTAGAGAGATTTTTTACGAAGTTAAGATTATAAATAACATAAATTAAGCTTGTCAAGGAGCAAACTCTCCACGTGACCCCACCCCAGAATCCACTGCCATTTCTGATTCTGACTCAATACAAGCATCTTTTTCTGCGGTATGCGTTGATGGAACAGTTGTCCTCAGCTGAGTTGAGTTGTTGGTCGAGTCTGACGCTTCTTCATCCATAAATTTCTGAACCGCGAGGGCCTCGAAAGAGTTTTTGGGTGGCTTTAATCCAAGAAGTACCTCGATATTGACGTGATTTTGAGGCCATTCCGTATGCAGTTTGTGCAGACTGGGTGTTGAGTGTTCTTGGACTTTGATGGTGGGCTCATCCTCTACATCATTCCATTGGGTCTTGACCTGAACACCAGCTGTTGAGCAATCTGATTGGTCCTCATTTGATTCCATTTTGTCCACTTTTGCCGCACATGTGTCCCTTGGTGCAGCGTCTGTAGGCTTGGGCAGACCAAGGTTTAACGTCCGTACGATCAGAGCATAGACGTCGGTGATCGTCCCACCTAGTACTTGACCAAGGCTATCAGTACTATCCAAAGTCTCGACAGTATTAGGAGCATCAGTGGGTGCTTCGATGCTAGTACTATGCGAGGTGTCAGTGTTTTGAGGGATAGCAGTACTTTCAGAGAAGGGTGTCTCTCTATGAGTATTTGGGACATCACTTGGTACCTCAATGTTAACACTATCTGAGTAATCCATGTCTCCATGAATGACAGCAATATCAGTGGCGTAGGGTGCCTTTCCATCGATATCAACAGGAATGTCAGTGCATCCTGGCTCACCAATGCTAGTAGAAACAGTTGCATCTACCACACGAGTCGTCAACACTTGGACTTGGTCTTCCACTGATGGTGAAAGCTGGCCATCACTTAGTCCCCAGTAATCAGACAACTCTCCTGAACTGAGGGAAGTTACGTCGGTAAACGATGAAGACTAACAAGAAAAAAGAAAGAAAGAAAACCAGGAGTGTCAATAGTTAATCAATTGTGAATATGCAGTTTGGCAAATACATTTACTCACCGAATCTGAACCTGACACATCACTTTCCCCAAAAGAACTGACATCAGATAGTGAACCTGTCTATAAAGATCATGAAGGAATGACATTAGTATATTGAGAAATGAATTAGAGATTTACAGGGAATACTAGAGCTATCTTCAAATCACTTAAATTACCTTCATTGTATCATGGTGGTTGTCGTCGTCAATTGATTTCTGGTCAAGGTTTTGTCTGCTTGCTGTTACATCAAGGTCCACGTCACCCCTGTTGTTATCAACTCTTGGACGAAATTCATCATGGGACTGGTCAGCCTTCTTGAAAGGTTGTGCAGAGAGTCTGTCGTAAACCTTCCTTGCTCCACCAGGAGAGGCTGTCAGCTGAAGAATTTTGAAGCTTGACTCTGATAAAGTGGTTTGTTCTGGTTTGGGACGTGCATCTGCTGATTTCTCTGGTCCATCGTTCTTCCTCTTCTCATAATCTTCAACCACCTTGTTCTTGTTGCTTCCTCTTTTAAAGCACGAGAACCACTTCCTCTTGTCCTGAGATGTTTTTGTTGTTTTCTCCTTCTGCTTGCCATCTTGCATTCTATCAACACTCGGTGAGTGTACATGTGATGAGGATATAATGCTCAGGCAAGCATCAGGTTCATGATTGGCTCGTCTGTGGTAAATGTGACCCTGGCTATCAAGGTCTGTTGTAATCACTGTGTTGCCGGCCATTGAGGAGGTGCTTGCAGAAGATGGCTCACTAACAATATCTTCCTCACCTATAGAAAATGATTAGGTATTCTGCTAAGAAAAGTGTTTATTCAAGAACTTGTCGCAGTATTGAGGATGATTATGACTGGGTTTGGTGTTCTTGTAGAATAGGTTCGATGTTGTAATTAATTGTGGAAGCGCGCGCTAATCGATCATTTCAGTTCTGTCATCGATTCTTTAGAATGGCTATTGAGTCATGCGTCTTCAAAAATGGAACAAAAACATTTCAATAAAGGTTTACCAAACCCGAGAAAATGTATAGTGTATTTTATTGGTGATAAAAGTCAAAAACCCTCAAATGTAAGTGGTTTACCAGAAAAGATTAATAAATTTGACCAGCTGTGTTGTATCCTTACCAATCTTGTTGCTATCAGCACCAGCATCGCCCAACACACAATAAAACACGACATTCACAAACCCGTGCCAGAAACCAGCCAGTCGGCCTTCAGGGCGTGGCTTGTTTCGCCGGGTTTCTTGTCGTCTTTTAAAAATATCCATGATATCTGAAATGAAGAAATGCAAAACCAAGTATCAACTGCATGCGTATTAACCAATCTCGCATCAAAACACGATAAGAAACTTTCTTAGAAGCTCTTCGATGATTGGTTGTTTGAACTTACCACTTCATAGTGACAAAGAATTCCATCACCAATTGAAAGGTGTCAAATGTTTTGAAAACAGACCTGAAAACCTGATCTTTTATTCAAAATCGATACTTGACAAATTTATCCTTCTATTCCGCTCTGAGTGTACAGAAATTCTGAATTGATAATTGGTTAATCGATTTATGACGTCATCATAATTAACAAATACGTCATCAGTTAATTGTTATTTATCATAATTGATTGCTTTAATTGACCTAATTAACACAGGGAACCCAATTTAGATAAATTACAAAATTGAAAAGTGTTGATTGTGGGAATCGTAAAACTCCTTTTTGAGTTTGTGTAGAGGCCAAGAACCAACCTCATTACTCATTGCAATCACGGTGCCACTCTAAAGTATTTTGATTGGATGAGGATCATATGCCGTGAAAACAGTTAAGTGACGGTGCTCCGTGCCGTGACTTTTCACGCTCACAAAATCTACCGTCTGAATTAACGTGATGCAGAAAGAGAACCTACACAGCACTCAGATAATGTATTACATTCTTAAAAAATCTATCGTATTCTGTAGTTGTTCTAAATATTGTATTCGGTGTGATTCATCGTATTTGTTTCACGAATACATTTATCAACTGCTTGCATGCTATTTAGGCTCTCCAGATGCAATAGGGTAGATGGGTACCAATGGGTGGGGCAAGCGTATAATTTAATAATTTAATAAAACCGTAAAATTTAGTGCAAAGATTTGTAGGTCTACGGTCTACTGGAGGTCTACTGAAATTACTAATTTGTGCAATTTTTTAATAACTTTTTCACGGATATATGGTATGCACTATGTAAAGTGTTAGTTCCTTTTCTATTTTGATTTATTTGTCTTTCACAAACTTTGAAGTTTAAAAGCCTGCCATCAATTCTATTCCTTCTATTTTGCAGGTAAATTCATAAAACTCTGCAGTTGGATCAAAAGAAAATCAAGGTGAACGGAGGACAGGCACCTCGATTAGCGGTAAGTGCGAAAATAAGTTAAAATCATAATTACAAAGGATTCCAAACATGTAAAGCTGTATTCCAAATCCATGAGTAGACCACATTCAAGATATTAAAATTCCAGCACAATACTGAATATGCTTTCCGGAATAAAATGTTCAAAATTGTACTATTAAACCTCGAACATTCACCAATACTAGTATATTTTACTGACTCTCTTTTATTTGTTTGAAAAATAAATCAACACCACCCACACTCTCTCTCACATACACTTCACACCCACTGACAAAAATATCATTATCATCATTACAGCATATATTTGCACCAGAGATATCTTGAGTATTCATCACTTTTAACGCAAAAAAATTGATTTTTAGACTTAAAAAGCCGAGATAATAGGATTTCTAGAGAGATTTTTTACAAAGTTAAGATTATAAATAGCATAAATTAAGGCTGTGAAGGAGTAAACTCTCCACGTGACACCACCCCAGAATCCACTGCCATTTCTGATTCTGACTCAATGCAAGCATCTTTTTCTGCGGTATGCGTTGATGGAGCAGTTGTCCTCAGCTGAGTTGAGTTGTTGGCCGAGTCTGACACTTCTTCATCCATAAGTTTCTGAACCGCGAGGGCCTCGAAAGAGTTTTTGGGTGGCTTTAATCCAAGAAGTACCTCGATATTGACGTGATTTTGAGGCCACTCCGTATGCAGTTTGTGTAGACTGGGTGTTGAATGTTCTGGGACTTTAATAGTGGGCTCATCCTCTACATCATTCCATTGGGTCTTGATCTGAACATCACCTGTTGAGCGATCTGATTGGTGCACTTCTGCAGCACATGTGTCCCTTGTAACAGCTCTGTAGGCTTGGGCAGACCAAGGTTTAACGTCCGTACGATCAGAGCATAGACATCGGTGATCGTTCCACCTAGTACTTGACCAAGTCTATCAGTACTATCCGAAGTCTCGACAGTATTAGAAGCATCAGTGGGTACTTCGATGTTAGTACTATGCGAGGTGTCAGTGTTTTGAGGGATAGCAGCACTTTCAGAGAAGGGTGTCTCTCTATAAGTATTTGGGGCTTCACTTTGTACCTCAGTATTAGTACTATCTGTGTTATCCATGTCTCCAGGAATGACAGCAATATCATTGGCGTAGGGTGCCTTTCCATCGATATCAACAGGAATGTCAGTACATCCTGGCTCACCAATGCTAGTAAAAACAGTTGCATCTACCGCACGAGTCGTCAACACTTTGACTTGGTCTTCCACTGATGGTGAAAGCTGGCCATCACTTAGTCCCCAGTAATCAGACAACTCTCCTGAACTGAGGGAAGTTACGTCAGTAAACGATGAAGACTAACAAGAAAAAGAAAGAAAGAAAACCGGGAATGTCAATAGTTATTCAATTGTGAATATGCAGTTTGGCAAATACATTTACTCACCGAATCTGAACCTGACACATCACTTTCCCCAAAAGAACTGACATCAGATAGTGAACCTGTCTAAGACGATCATGAAGAAATGACATTAGTATGTTGAGAAAATGAATTGGAGGTTTACAGGGAATACTAGAGCTATCTTCAAATCACTTATTACCTTCATTGTGTCATGGTGGTTATCGCCGTCAATTGATTTCTGGTCAAGGTTTTGTCTGCTTGTTTTGTCTGTTACATCAAGGTCCACGTCATCCCTGGTGTTATCAACTCTTGGACGAAATTCATCATGGAACTGGTCAGCCTTGTTGAAAGGTTGTGCAGAGAGTCTGTCGTAAACCTTCCTTGCTCCACCAGGAGAGGCTGTCAGCTGAAGAATTTTGAAGCTTGACTCTGATAAAGTGGTTTGTTCTGGTTTGGGACGTGCATCTGTTGACTTCTCTGGTCCATCGTTGTTTTTCTTCTCAGAATCTTCAGCCATCTTGTTCTTGTTGCTTCCTCTTTTAAAGCACGAGAACCACTTCCTCTTGTCCTGAGATGTTTTGGCTGTTTTCTCCTTCTGCTTACCATCTTGCATTCTATCAACACTCGGTGAGTGTACATGTGATGAGGATATAATGCTCAGGCAAGCATCAGGTTCATGATTGGTTCGTCTGTGGTAAATGTGACCCTGGCTATTAAGGTCTGTTGTAATCACTGTGTTGCCGGCCATTGAGGTGGTGCTTGCAGCAGATGGCTCATTAACGATATCTTCTACTCCTGGAAAATGATTAGGTATGCGGTTGAGAAAAGGTGTCCGCAATTAGTTTACCCACATGTAAACTAGGTAGCATTGACAAATTATTATTAAAGTTTGTTATTATTAAAGTGTCCATTCAAGCACTTGCCGCAGTACTGCAGGATGATTATGCCTGACTTTGGTGATGTTGTAGAATAGGTGTTGTAATTAATTGCGAAGGCCGGGGGCGCGCTAATCGATCATTTGTGGTCCTTTGGAATGGCTATTGAGGCATGCGTCTTCAAAAATGGAACAAAAACATTTCAATAAAGGTTTACCAAACCCGAGAAATTGTATCGTGTATTTATTGCCGATAAAAGTCAAAAACCCTCAAATGTAAGTGGTTTACGAGGAAAGATTAATAAATTTGACCAGCCGTGTTTTTATTCTTACCAATCTTGTTGCTATCAGCACCAGCATCGCCCAACACACAATAAAACACGACATTCACAAACCCGTGCCAGAAACCAGCCAGTCGGCCTTCAGGGCGTGGCTTGTTTCGCCGGGTTTCTTGTCGTCTTTTAAAAATATCCATGATATCTGAAATGAAGAAATGCAAAACCAAGTATCAACTGCATGCGTATTAACCAATCTCGCGTCAAAACACGATAAGAAACTTTCTAAGAAGCTCTTCGATGATTGGTCGTTTGAACTTACCACTTCATAGTGACAAAGAATTCCATCACCAAAAGGTGTCAAATGTTTTGAAAACAGATATGAAAACCTGATCTTTTATTCAAAATCGATACTTGACAAATTTATCCTTCTATTCCGCTCTGAGTGTACAGAAATTCTGAATTGATAATTGATTAATCGATTTATGACGTCATCATAAGTAACAAATACGTCATCAGTTAATTGTTATTTATCATAATTGATTGGTTTAATTGACTTGTTTAGAACGCACGGCTTGATGAAATCACAGGGAACCCAATTTAGATGAAATTAAAAAATAAAAAATTCTGTTGATTGTGGGAATCGAAAAACTCGCCTTTTTGAGTCAATGTTGAGGCCAAGATAGTGTCCTCTGTAGCACACGCGAATCGGATAATCGAGGAAAATACATTTAAAAAAATTTTGCGCCCCTTTTTTCGCATATATATATAATTCCCCTCTTTTTTTCTTATTGTTGACAATCATTTTGAAATACTGCTGCATTATTATTTTCACTTTTTATTTATTTAAATTGGGTTGCCTGCGATAAGATCATATAAATAGAATACATTATAGAATACAAGTTTATAGACACAGTTAAAATAGACCTCGTTTCTCATTGCAATCACGGTGCAATTTCAGAGTATTTTGAACTGGATGAGCAGTGATTCTTGCGCTGTGATTGGTACGTGCACAGGATTATGCCGTGAAATCACTAAAGTGACGGTGCTCCGTGCCGTGACTTTTCACACTCACAATATTTACCGTCTGAATTAACGTGATGCAGAGAGGGAGAACCTACATAGCATTCAGTTAATGTAATATTTTAAAAATATTTTTTATTATTGGTTTTCTATATATTCTCCCGATCCAATAGGATAGATGGGAACGAATGGGTGGGGCAAGCGACCTAGGAAAACAAAGAATAGATCTATGGAGCCCCATTTGGGGTGGGGTCTGTTTTTCTTTTACATGAGGGTTTGAATGTATCACACAATAGGCCTTTTCTGAGTTCGATAAACAGGATGCATTGTGGTCTACATTAGGTACAAACAACACCATATAAGGCATGATGTTTTTACCTAATCTAGACCACAATGCACCATGTTCGCTATCTCAAAAAAGGTCTATTGCACAGCCCTTTTTGATATTCTATATGGCCCATCTATATGGCTTTATTTCCAGCAACCTTTTCTTAGCATTCTTTTCGTGGCTTAAAAAAAATGAGCTGCTAAAACATGGCCATGTTTTGGCCTTATTTCAATACGAAGACAGACCCAGATCAGATGTCAAACTTTTCAATGGATTTATGCTTCTGCCACAAAATCTTGCCACAAAATATATGAACAGAAAATTCTGCTATGAAGAAAAAAAACGGAGAATAATGTCTGTAGAAGTAATTATTAATTTGGACCAGGAAGTCCTTTTTCGTTCGAATTACGTCACAGTTAACAGCTCTATATGATAGGAATCAATTGAAACCACGAAAGTGTTACTTTAGAACTATTTTTATTATCTATATTATAAAATATGTACTATTTACAATGAATATGATTTATCATTCCTAATGCTATTTACAACCATTATTACTTATAAATCTAAAACCTAATTTTAGCTGCATCATGCATTCTTTAACTATTTCTTTTATTAATTTTTTTCCCCCTCTAAAATGTGATTTCACTAAACTCGCGCACCACGATCCTTTGATCTCTCATGATTATTTATCACATTTTTAAAAAATTTCTTGTTTCTGTCTTAGCAACGTGACTGACATTACTACAGTACGCGGGTTTATTGGAATCACATTATATATTGTTACCCAGGTATTTCATTCTGGGCGTTAGTAACCCTGGTTCCTAGCTTATCGTTTGTCGCACGCTAAGTCACGTGGATGCTTTGAACCAGGCGTGGTCTTTCAGTGCGCTAAGACTTGCTCGTTTCCAGGGACGTTTCTCGAGCATTAGGCCCAGGAAATGACGAGCATCTGAGAATCAACGAATATAATTAGTGATAATGCAAAAAATATGCAATGGGTAAAAAGAATGGGAGAGAATTGGACGCAGGTAGTTTTTCTTGAGCGCCATTTACAGAGGTGTGGCATAATACTTTAACGCTTTGATCAATGAACTAGTACACTAGGTAAATGGTGCCCAAGGAGAAATAGGATTCTGGTACGCATGCACCTTGAAAATATTATGAATATCTTTAGCCTACCTTGGGAAAGTGATTTGGGGATGTCCAGAGAAGAAATAGCAGCTTTTCGTGCATTGGGAAATGGGGGATTACCGGTCAACATGTCGAACAAGAAACAGCCAAGTGACCATACTGTTGCCTGGCGACCATAGTATTGATGGGTTATGTGGTATTCTGGGGGACAGAACTCGGGCGTCCCTGTTCAAAAAGAAATGGGATACAAATATAAGAAAGGTTGGCCAAAAAAATGTAAGAAATTTGACAACAGACATATTTTCGGAATATACAAGGTCTTGGACAAAAAGTCAAGCACTCTTTTCTATTTAGGATCATAAAATATGCTGCGCAAAGGAAATCTTGTCTATAGATCTTTTTAGCTATGGGCGTAATGGGCGTAACACACCACGTGTCATTCCCTAGAGTATCATTTCTTCGTTTAACGGCTGCGCATGAGAAAGCATATGAATATGGATACAACTCAAACAAAGAATCTTATTCCCAAGAGAATGACACGTGAAATCGTAAAATAGTATATAGGCCCAAGTTAAAGTGGTATATTCCCACAAACCCCCTGATGATTTGTGCATGTACATGTTTTCAAAATTACACAACCAACACGGCAGACGTCTGGGTTTTTGGCTTCCGTCGATGAATACTTTATTTAACCGCTGGAAATTTGATTGAAGGAAGCCAAAAACACAGATGTCTCGAATAATAGCTCTCGTGCGCAGTGTTGAAAAAATTACCTGAAAAGGTTTTGATTGGTTCGTCCTTGAGTTTCCAGGCAAGACCAAAGTCAATCAACTTGACTTTTGCGTCATCACTGAGATCTAACAGCACATTCTCTGGCTTCAAATCATTATGGAGAACACCTTTCTTCTCGAGGTACTCTACCGCATCGAACAGCTGACGGAAGATTCTCCTGCCTTCAGCTTCGTCTACAGCGTTGTTGTCATGGAGAGTGAGGTACTCAAACAAGTCCGTGCATTGGGGTGGTCGCTCTGTGACAAGCACGTGGTGGCCATCAAAGTAATGGTGTTCAAGAAGCTTGATGATGTTGGGGTGGTCAAGCTGGCGCTGAAAGTACACTTCAGCTGGGATGGTATGGTTTGGACCAGCCTGCAGCATTTAACAATGTAAGTATTAGGATCTTACTCTTATGTTAGTGTAGTAGAAGCTAGTGGCATTCGCAAATAATGCCTGATGTTGTATTTGATGGAATAGGAAATGCAGAATAGACCGCTCTACCTTGGGCGTTATGTTTTGCCATTTCTGAAACACGTGTCATTCCCTTGAGAATAAGATTCTTTGTTTGAGTTGTATCCATATTTATGTGTCTTCTCATGAACAACCGTTAAACAAAGAAATGATACTCTAGGGAATGACATAAGTGGTCTGAAATGGGAAAACATTACACCCAAGGTAAAGAGGTCTTTTGCTGCATAACGTTTTCAATAGCAGTTAGATTATAGTATCAATCCTAGATTCCGTCCAACGTTGGTCCAACCTGGATCATCGTCAATCATTCTTTGAACAACTAGATTATGAGCATAAGTGGAAAAGGAAATGCAGCAAGCATCAAGATTTATTTAAATAGGCCTAGGCCTGTCTGAATTGAGGCTTTCCTTAGTCAATATGAACAAGAGAACGATAAGGGAAAGAATAGATACAGATAATACTGCAATGCATGATATAAGTTACCTCAATGTTCTGAACGTGTCTTTTTGGGACGTATTTGATGGCAACCTAGATAGAATATGGATAGGCAATGAGTATACAGTTACGACGCATTGACGCCGGGGATGTGTTAACATGAACGTACACCTGTTGCTTGTTGGATAACATCGATTCAAGAGGAACTTACAATTTGTTTAGTTTCTTACCAACAACTGATCTTCTCTTCTGATACCAGCATACACTTTACCAAAAGACCCCACGCCAAGCAGTTCTCCTTGATCAAACCTCTGAAGGAACGAGCATTTTACTGATTCCAAGGCTGCAAAAAGGATAAAATAATCACTGAAAAATCAAGAAGAATTGGGACACAAACGTCCTGGACTAGTGGAGAAAAGTTGAACAGGGTACCACTTCTGAGGAGCAATATATACGAATTAAAATGCAATAGTTACCTCTCCTGGCAACTAAGATTCTTCGTTTTAGTAGCCGGGATCGAGGCGATATCGATTGCTCAGTGTCACCAGTGATTAGCCCATTTTCAACGAGTTTTGGCTCGTCAACTTTTTGTGACGACTCATCAGCGACATCCCTGGAACCGTCCTTCGCTATTATCACCTCGAGTTGTGATAACTTAGAAGACTGGGAATTTTCTGGAGGATTTTTTGTCGTGTCACTTTTGAGCTTTTCTTGGCAGTTTTTGGAAGAATTTCTGGTTGATGCGATGGTCTCGTACTGAAAGACAGAAACATGCGCGATTTGAATGATAACGATTTAAAACAGTAGCAAGAAGTAGAATATTCAAATTTTATCGATACCCTTAAACAAGCTCTAAGCTAATCTAAGTTACATAAGGCACTGCAAACTCACAGATCGAATTGGGCTGATCAAAGTAAGGACATAGCTAACCCACAGGTTGTTAGGTCCCACAGAAAAACTAAAAGAAAGATTAAGCCTTTAAAACTACGCGAGAGCAGTGGTTTCTTTTTCATGTAAAGTAAAGGACAAAGTACTGCACTTTGGAAATGAACGAACGTTAAAATTAAACTAAATGGGATGTATTTTCATGCTTCTATTTCATATGATGCTTGACGTTAAAAAAGAAAGGTGTGACTTACAGTGAATTCACCAGGAAGACTCTTGAACAACTTCTTTTCAGGCGTTTCTGAAGTAGCATCATTACGGCAAGAACTCCAGCGCCGTTTAAAAACTCTATACCAAACAAAATACATAAGATAAAACCTTACGTCTTCATTTTGAGAGTCGAAACTTTGCAAAAAATGAAGGAATCTCTATTGCGTGGAGTGTAGTTTGATGGCAACAACATTTAATCGATAAAAGACTAGCAACATTTAAAAGTTTTTCCTTCGTCTGATTTATTCAGAACATCAACCACGTGACTATCAAAGATACTTACATTGTCTTCTGTTGTTGTGACATTTTTTAATTTCAAAATTCGCGATTAACGTTTTTTTCCACTCGTTACTTTGAAAAGTCGTTGACTTTGAAAAAGCATGGAAAAAGTGATGCGTTGTCTTGGCGATGGTATTTATTTGGTTTGAGACGTGATCTGACGCGAGCGGCAGCATTGTCCCGTCACCGCACGGCCCTCGCGCTCAACATTTGCGCGCGCTCAAAGGAGGATGTTTCACTAGCATGCTTTGCGCGCCGTACTCATTATGCATCTGTCTTTAGCGTTTGTTTGAAAAATTTTCTCTCGACGTCGATTTTCCTCGATTTTTTCGCCAAACGAAAACAGCAGCCGTTTGCTTATTAAATATTTTCTGCATACATAATGACAAACAATAGAAAGTCTGGTCATTTAACTGGGACCTTGTTCGGTATTTTTGTAATTTTTGCTATAGGAAAAATCAAAATATGCCGTATCAATGAATGGATAGAAAAAGATAAAAGTTGTTTTGACAAGCGAAGTGTTTGTAGGCTTTGAATTATGTGGGAATAAGTCGAAATTAGACGAAGAAAATTTAAAAAAGAACACACCCTACACAAAGTATAGTCTTCATACTATCCTATATCCCTTAAGTCTCCTTAAGTCTCCACGTTTGAGTGAGATACGGCCATTACAATTTCCACTAAAATTCGCCATGTGTTTCGCTTCGTCTTGTCTTATGTCCTTGATCTGACGTGACCTGCTAGATTACTAAAAATGGTATTTTTGACTATCTTATACAATTCTGATAATCTTGATTTTAAAATTCAAATTTATACTTATAATAACAACGATAATGTAAAATGTTATATATTTTTTATTTAAGTCAATCGAAGGTAGTTTTATTAAAGAGGAAAAAGAGTTAAGCTTACTTTTATTCACAGCACGTGTCACAAGCCCGACAAACAATTCAAGAATTTCCTTAATCTAACAAACTATAAACGAATAAATAGTCAAACCACTAGAAACTAATTTTATTCAACTCAAGAAAGCCAAACCTATAGTATTCAACAGTGCAGATAGTGTAATTTTCTTTAAAAACTCAAATTTACAAAAAACTTAAAAGTTCAAATGCAAAGGCAAGACATTCGAAGAAAATCCTCGATCGTAGAAAGTAGATTATATATTTTTCTCAAGGGTAGATAAACAACAACAAACTTAATACATGGCTTTCGTATATTACCTCGAACAACAGCTGATAGATAAAACTTTATTCAGCAGCGATTTTCTTCCGGAAAATCGAGACTGTCATTGTTCAAAACGATGCAAGTCTTCTTTCTTCAATAAAAATGCCTGGGAAGATGGCTGATAACTGTCACAAATGTAAAACACGTAATACCAGCAAATTCAGTCTAATTGGTCCTTTTTGTGGACAATACAATAGAGAAAGAGAAGATCTGAAGTGGAAAAGGGCTCACGATTTCCCTCTTTAATCTCCATAGTCGAGTTCATATAGTCGATGTTTCTGCATTGACATCAAAGCGAAAATGAGTAGATCATGTGACTTTTCAGTGTGATAATATAGTTGGTCGAGGCGCGCAAAGCATGCTAGTGAAACATCCTCCTTTCGCGCGCTCGAACAAACCACTTCGTAAAATGTAGAAATGCACCCTCCACGTTTTAGCACAGGTAGCCCAAGCTATAGTTTTATGAAATCGTATATATAGAGATTGTATATATTTGTGTATTAATGTTTTGCATTGCATGCTTTGTGGTTTGTTTCTCTTGAAGCAAGAGGCAATGGTCTCTTGGTTGTAGTTAAAAGCGATTTTGGAGGTTTTATTATTTATTTTCCTCTCTAAAGACGAAATTTATTTATATTTAATGAAACTTAATGATCTCCCATAGACTCTTATTATCTACTATTTCATAACAATAGTTTAAGAGTTTTAGAAATATTTCAAGCTTGTAAGCTCAGGATCCGACCAGAGGGAAGGGGGAATGAAACCAGGTAGTCCATCGAGACCCTCAAAGAAATATCTTTATATCTACAATTTTCCCACACGATGAAAAGGTATGGAGCTCCACCAGAAAAACAGTCATTTCAAAGTCGTAAGAAAAAACAAACGAAACGAGAAGAAAGAATAATGAATAGAAAAAGATAAATATTATAAGAACAGGAAAAGAAAAACCAACAAAAAAAAAAACAAAAAACAAAAAAACCCCAACAACAACAAACAACAACAATAACAACAACAATAACAACAACAACAACGACAACAACAACAACAACGACAACAACAACAACAACGACAACAACAACAAAACAAAGGGAGCACCAGTTTCTACTCTGTTCTACACCAAAGCGAGGCCATATTAGGCCCAGTCTTCCTACAGAATGTACAACGTTTGTTTCACGACTGTATTCATTAATATATAACACGTGTAGTTCTTCTGCTTTTGTAGTCAACAAACTTTCCCATTCAAGCAGAATATTGGTCCAATTTACCCGAGGGATGGCTAAAATTATCGAATGTGTTCCTAATTTCTCCGAGGGCCGTGACAAAGGTGTCATCGATGCCATTTCACAGTCAATCGCTTCGACTCCAGGGGTCAGTTTATTGGATGTTGACCCAGGAGCATCAACAAACAGAACTGTCTACACGTTTGTTGGTTCACCAGATGATGTCGTGCAGGGAGCTCTGAATGGTGCAAGGGTAGCAGCTGATCTTATTGATATGAGAGCACATCAAGGTGCAGAATAATTTAATACCTCCATGTGAACTGGTTCAACTTATTTTGTTTTTTAAAAGCTTATATTTACAACCCTTCATCTTTTGTAGTTTTTGTCATCTTCAAAAACCTTTTTCAGTTCGTATTTATTTAGTTTCCTAAACAAATGTTGAATGAGGTACATCCTCCTCTTGGTTTCTAAGGAAGGGTGTGCCTCTTCACCAACTCGTAAAGGATGGGTTTATGGACAGCCAATTGCCCAACCCCCTTCCTTCATGTATATATGTTGTATAGATTGGTTTTCATTTGAGTTGGAAGTGATGTGGCAAATTTGTCACCTGATCTTTTACTGCAGTTTTAGATGTTCTGCAAACTTCAATCAAAAATAATTAGTGGGTACCTTTCATATTCTTGACTGGTGGCAGTGAAAAACCAATTTTGCAACAAGAAATTGAAAGTTTGCAGTTTGCAGAATATCGAAAACTGCAGTAATCATTGCTGTACCATTTCTTGCAGTAGCTGTTACCTATGCATTGCATTGTGGCTAGAATAATTACTGGAAGAGAATGAGAAGCCATTTGGAATTGAAAATGAACATTAAGAGCACCGAATTCATATCTACGTAAACAGTAATAACATTAAATTTGAAATCTTTTTTTCCATCTTTTTAGATTTAAGATAAACTTTTGATATTGTAATTTTGATATTGTTAATATATGTATATATATAATTTTTGTAATTTTGTAGTTTTTGTAGTTTTATTTTGTGATTTCATGATGAATGTAAAGCTACTCTGTAGATATGTCATCATTAAACTGTTATGATTATGATTATGATGATTATTATTATTATTATTATTATTTTGATATTTATGACATGTCATACTGTGTACATGTTGTAAGTCAGTACTGTATGTGTCCCAGTCACCAAAACCACTAGATTGTACATTCATTGTACAGTACCTCAATGCATGTAATTCAAGCCATCATTACTCCTTTGGCCCTGGTCCCATCATTGATTTGTTCATATGTGTCATTGTGTGTTTGTGCAGGTGAACACCCAAGACTAGGTGCTCTTGATGTCTGTCCATTTATTCCTGTCAGTAATGCAACAATGGATGACTGTGTACAGTGTGCTAAAAGCTTTGGTGAAAGAGCTGCAAAAGAGATAGGAATACCAGGTTAGGTGATATGTCATCATTGCCAAAAGAATAAAATAACAAAAGCTGGTCAACAAATATCACATAACATGCATAACTCACAGTTGAATTGGAAATAAATCAAGTGTGTTAGGTCTTGCAAAGGGAGGAAAATTGACGAGAGACCTGTAACAAAACTCTACTCAGATGTGATGCAGTGTCCAGGAATCAAACCTGAGATGACATAGGTGAATAGTGAGTGCACTACTGCCAGTAACACAGCCCTGGATTCTCCAACAAAAAAGTTTGCTGCATGAAGATATGGCACGTCATAAGTTTGTATTAAGGGCGGAGTCTAATAATTTTTCCATGACTTGCCCCTTCTCCAACAAAACAACAAACAGTCCAGGGCTCAAAATAGAAAACTTTTTTAGCCTGCCATAGTAAAGGAGCATGGTAAAAGGAGGTCATTCGAGTAAATTTTGCATGTCATTTAATTATTCATTTGGCAGTGCATCCTTATTTTCGCCTGCCAAACCTGAAATTTGTCCTGTCATTTGGCCATTGTCAGGACGCTATTTCAAGCCCTGCAGTCGTATTAGAGGATATCTCTCACCAAATTTAATCACTTGATAAATTTGTTTGTTTGTCAGTTTATCTTTATGGTTATGCATCTGAACAAGATTACAGAAAGTCAGTTCCACAAATTAGAGTTGGTGAATATGAAGGACTATCAAAAAGGGTACTAAATAATCATTATTACTGTTTTTATTGATACATGCTGATGGAGATAATGAAATGTCGTGACAGGTTAATTCGGCAGTAAATAATCATATTAAACTCTTATAAAATATTTGATTGATTAGAGTCTACTGCTGATGAAGTTTTGTCTTGATCAATGCATAGCTGCAATGAAAGCAGTGGTAAACCTGATATTACAGTCAATTTTTGTTTTGAACAACTTGTGGTTCTAACATGAAATTGTTTTTCAGTGCTACAAATGAAATGATCACATAGCTAATCTTGAATGAGGGGCAGTTTGCTTCAATAATAATAGAGCATAATATAATATCTCTATATATTATATACTAAATCCTTTAATAAGTTTAGATATTTTCTTTGGTATTACAGGCTAAGGGCAATTATTGTTGGCTCACATTTCCCCATCTTGCTTTGGGATTAAAAAAAACATTTGCAATGCACGTATCAGCCAGCAATAGTAAACACAGCTCTTTCAATTTATCTCTGATTCAAGACTAAGAAAATAAAAATAAAATGCCACAAATCCCATCAAAAAATGTGATAATTTCTTTTGTATTTTCTGCTAAAACCTTGCATTTTGTTTTAAGAAGGCTCTAAAATTACATTTATTGTATTCTGGAAAAAAATATACAGACATTTTAGTGTTTCAGCAAATGCCTCCTTCACTGTAACAAGAAATGTACAGTTAGTTATTTTTTAAATGTATTTTTTAAAAATCTTTAGATTGTTACACCAGAATGGGCACCCAATTATGGACCTGCCGAGTTTAATGCAAAGTGGGGAGCAACAATAGCTGGTGCCAGAAAGTTCTTAATTGCTTACAATATCAACATCCTTGGAACAAAAGAACAAGCTCATAAGATAGCACTGAACCTCAGGGAGGGAGGGAGAGGACCAGATAAGGTACGTACTGCATATACAAATTGATTGTCTTTTATTGCTCTTTACAGTCGTATTTTTATACAATAGTAATTGATAATTAACAATTATTCGCCAAAAGGTGAAGTGAATATTGGGGAAAATTTACCGAGATGCAAGTCTTCGAGCAGCGAGGTAAATATTCTCCGACATTAACTGAGGTGGAGGCAAATAATTGTTTTAGTATAAGTACACATTTGATTCTTTCAAAAAAATAAAAAATAAAAGACATTTTTTCCCCGTAACAGCAACGAAGTGGCTGGCCACCATTTTGGAATATGCATGTAACTGGAGTTGATTACTGTATTGTGTGATAGTGTGAGTTTCTCAACCAATCATGAGGTTGCAATATTTTCAATAATCACCTGTGTATTTTTGCTAAAAAGATATATTATAGGAAATATATATAGTTGTACAAATTTCTTATGTAATAAGAGAATCATGGAATCATCATGGAATAAGGAATCTGATGCAGTCTGATTGTTTGTGCAAAAAGGATGTACCAGCAGTGATAGTTGGTGCAATGCTGAGTTCATTGCTAGCAGGGAACCTACACACACTAATGGGTTGAAATTTAATGTTCAAGCTGGTCTATCCATACAAATATTGAATATTAGGGGGGTAATTTTTAATAATCATTTCAATGTTGTTACATGTACATTGCAATGTACAGCCAGGAAGATTAAAGAACGTCCAAGGTATGGGCTGGTGGTTGGTCGAAGAGAATATTGCACAGGTGTCTCTCAATCTTCTGGACTATGAAGAAACCCCAATGCATGTGGCATTTGAAGAAGCAACTAAAGATGCCAAGGTGAGATACTGTACTTGCTATAGATAAACATGAAAAGATGACTAGCTAAAAACTAGTGTGAGCTACATAAACTCTATGAGTTCACATATTATTTTTTTCTCCACCTAAAGCTTTGGTCACTATTTTTGTTGATAGTTTTTGCCCGGGGGGGGGGGGGGGGGGTACTCCGCCAGGATTTGGGTAGGGGTGTTCCCCTGGGATTCTGAAATGGGTACCCTGTTTATGACAAAAAAGCTCAAATTTGTAGACCCTGTTTATGAAAAAAGATATAATCAATTGCACTGAGTTCCCGTTTCAATTATCATGTCATCTCGCGTATCATTTTTTACGACTATAATAACCAGTTTCGGTCAACACGAAAGTAGAAACCCTGAATATGACAGCTCGAAAAACCATACCCTGTTCAGCAGATCATCCCCGTATAGTCCATATATGGGAGTACCCCCCCCCCCCCCTCCCCAGGAGTTTTTGTTAGGGTGCACTTAACTAGGAGCCCAGCTCTGTTGTGTTAACCCCTAAAAACGTAGGTGTCACTTCTTAGATTTCAGCTACATAAATAATAGAGCAGTTTTCATATTTGATATATGATGCTGAGTCCAGAAATTGAACCCTGAGACCCCAGAGATGAGAATTTAGTGATTAACTGCTATCCTTGATTCCCAGAAGCAAACGATAACTACCACATCATAACTCTCATTACTCTGCAAATGTAAGTGGTCAACACCAGTAACAAACATTATCTTTGATTTACATGCTTTCAGGAATCAAAGCTTGGTGTATGTGGATCTCAAGTGGTGGGTCTTGTGCCTCTTGATGCTATACTTAGAGCTGCTGATTACTACATCAAGAAAGAGGATTTGTTTATTGTGGAACAGGATCAAAAAATTAGACTGGTAGGTATTCGTAAGGCCATAAAAATGCCCTTAAATTAATTGAAAAAACCCTGAAAATGTAAAGTATAGAATGATAGGAAGAAAGAAGGAAAGGATTTGAAAAATAAAAGATAAGGAGGAAAGAAAAGAAAAGGGAAGAAAAGAGGAGAGGGAAGAAAGAAAAAGAAAGGGAAGAGAAGGAAAAGGAAAGGAGGGGAAGGGAAGGAAAGGAAGTGAAAGGGAGAACTGTAAATGTGTAAAACACACCTCATTCCATATTACTAGGCTGTTTCTCTGAGGTTATTGAATTTTACCATTAGTTGTAACTAGTTTTACTCAAATGATTTCATTTTGTAATGTTCTTCTGTCAATCAGGTAGTGGAGAGGCTTGGCTTGAGCTCCATTACACCATTTGACCCTAGAACACGTATCATTGAGTAAGTGAACTTTGTACTTTACTATCATAAAAACTTGTCATCTTGTCATCTCTAATCACCACTGCAAAGTACAGCAGTGTCGTACCTGTAACTCAACGGGGTCAAACTGAAAGCATATGAACCAGTTGCCTCTGGCAGCTGCAACTCTACACAGTCCATGTATGATCCCAAAGAATAGCTCTAACCAATTTGGATTAGTTAGTGTTGATTTGAGAGGAGGGGAAAAAAACAGGAGGGCAGAATAAACCATTGAAGTCAGAAAGAGAACCAACCAATTAACTCAGCTCACATAGGCCAACTGGGATTCCAATCTCTGACCTCAGTGAGGCAAGAGGTGAGCTCTTTACCATAACGGCATCCTGAATCATTATAAAGATAATGTAGAATACTTTTTGTTATATTCCAAGTGTTCATCTCTTCTCATTGGCCAAGTGGTGTCAAGTGGTGTCTTGTGACAGTGATCAAATTTCTGTTTTGGCAACAGTTCTGGGCACACAATTTTTTGATCATTTACCTGGAAATAGTAAAACTGGAACTAGTGATTTCACCAGAAATGTAACGATAAATAATGTTTAAGAATAGGTGCAGTATCTTTCAGTGTGTCTTTGCATGATCAGATGAAATGAATGAAAGATGATTTGCAGTCTGAGAAAAATTAAATTAGACACTTGGATATATCGAAACACTTTTTAGCAGGACCTTGGGAAAGCAGTGTTCTTGTGGTTCCTAAAACGGTTAATGGTTCCTTTGCCACCCACCTCCATAATTCTAGTGGTAGTACATTGACTGTAGCATCAGCCTCAGGGGCAAAACACTTGAACTTGGAACACACATTGCTTTCATAGACCAATTTGGTTAAGATCATGCAATGCAAAACACAAGTTTCATTAGTTCAGGATCTTAAGCCTACTTTACTGTACTTGTACATTAAAAATAATAAATAAATAACTTTATTGACAATAATAATTAACTAATAATTCATTATAATATGAGACGTGATAAGAATATTGCTATAATTATAAAACAAAAAAGGAGAGATTATGAATATAAAATAACAAATCTATATAATATTTACTTATTTATCTATGAAAACATATTTGTAAAATAAATTAATAGCTCAAAACACGAGTCCAGCTCTTCACACTGATATAATACTATATTAAAACTATACATTTATTATTAAAATCTAAATATTTCTAAATTTCCGCTACATTGGCGTTAAGATTAAAGTCATTCAAGAATTCATTGTCCTTAAAAAAAGGGGTTCTTGTCCCCCTGACACACGTGTACTGACTTAATTATTTCAAAAGATAATCGAGTTCTAATCCATGTTATAGTACTTGCATATGTGTCCCCTGTCTTCTTGGTTAATTTCTCAGTAAGGTGCTTTACAAAAATCTGGCATTCTGCCCCCATCCCTCCATTTGTACCAAAAACTAAGGGCGTAAAAGTTCCCATATCGACATCGATTACTCTTTGCTGGTACTTTCTCTTTTTTTCGCTTTCTTGATCCTTGAAGATTGTAGAAGTGGATTTGTTTTGGTTGCTCTTGGAATTAACATGCGATACTCTTACAACAAAAAATGCAGTTACTCCCTGTGCCCAAAACGATCCAGCTTTGATGTCGAGCCTTGCATCCTGACTTGTGGTAGTAGATTTTAGATTAAATTGTTCGCCATCCAATGGGATAAGCTGTGGCTCCTTTTGAACGTTGTTGCAAACCTTGTTTAAAAGTATGGCAAGTAGATCACGGACATTGTCATGTCCTTGTGCAACAAATCCTCCCTTTTTACAAGATAGTGCATGGCTTACCGAAAAGGTTGTCCCACAAGCGCAGGTACTTGGTAAACCCGATAACGGTATATTATAACGCAGACAAAGAGAATCTCTGAATTCTTGTTTATTCAAAGTAAGTCCCTGTTCTTTAATTGGTATCGCATTGAGCCATGAGCTTGCTCCTTTGTCTCTTGCTTGGGTTACTTGACGGAGTATGTCAGGTGGTAATGCTGCATCGATTTCATCCATTTTCGATTTAGAGATTTCAGCTTTTAGTGATTGATGTTGTTTTTTCACATCTTCTGTGGTCGTATACATCGTTTTGCTCTGCGTTTTAATAGCCTCAGTGTGAAGCTGTTATTAGAAGTGATGCCGCATATTGCTGTGGAGCCTGTTCTTTTAGTGCAGGCATCCCTAAGCCTCCTTCCGCAGGGGATAAGGTAAAAAGCCTACTCAGCTCTTCAGGTAGTGGTTCTGTTTGACCGAAAAGCGTTGGAAGAAGCATTTCATTTATCACATTATCAACAGGATCAGTATAGTCCTCAAAAGATTCAATTGTTCGCATGAAGTATGTAAACTTGGATTTGTATCCCTTTGTAAATGCGATATAGGCCGATTGTGGCTGGCAGCTTGCAATCTCTGAGAGGGTTTGTAATTCTTCTTTCCACTTGTAGATTTTCTCGTTGCAAAATTGGTCTTTATAAATCTTTGATCCAATAACCAAGGTGACGTTTGCCTTCGCTTGTGACGTTAACCTCTTCTCCAAATACCTGTTTCGCTTCCAAAGCCAAAGCTTCCGACTTCACGATCAACCAGCTTTTGGACCCATTAACAATATATCCATACTTTTTGCCCTCTTGTTCCAGGTTTTTATACCAATTAAATAAAGAGACAATTCTTCCTGCTCCCGCAGAATCATCAGCTAACCACACCTGCTTTACATCAGGAAAAAAAGTTCTTAAAGTTTGAATTATTGTGGATGTATTTACCGAATACCATGACATGGCTAATGGGTCGCCTTGTGTGGTGCCCTCCTGAGATAGGATCTCTCCACCACCACATATAAACAACCTGGAAGGGCTTCTGTAAGTATTAATTACGTACAAGGATATTTCTTTACAGGTAATCCAGATATTATGCATGGCTACTGACCGGTTCATCTGATTGAAGGCGTTAATTGCATCGATCAGTAGTACTGCATCTGTATCCTCTTCACTAAAGATCTGGCTCATTGCATGAATAGCGGCTTCGGCCCCTCCACTGTGTCAAGCACAAACTTGTAGGGGACCTGCTGCTTGTTTTAGTTCTTCTTTAAAGAATGCAGACACTGTTTTACCGATAATTCGCCGTAGAACTTCTCCTACTCCTATGGGTCGAATTCCGGGATTCTTTTCCAAAGGTATGAGCCTGCATGCGGTGTAGCTCTCTAGCAGGATTGGATGGTATGAAGATTTTAATAGATTTCTGGTCATAATTACTATTTCTTCTCTCAGTAGTTTTCCTTCGGCGTTAAAATTTTTTGAACAGAGTACTCTTCGGTAAAGTTCGGCATCCATTCCTGAAGGTCCGGCAGATCCTCTTGTCCTCATTGCTGCATTGTAGATCATTTGTTCATCGATTAAGTCAAAGATACCATGAGGATTAGGTTCCAGGGGACCATTCAAGAGGCTTTCATCTTCGATGTCAGCAGCTGAAGGATGTTTCTCTTTGAGCTCCTCTAAGACTTCGGGTGATAAAGTAAGGACACCTGTAGATGTCTCTCTGTCAAGAAGTTTTATAGCGGCTGATAGCTTTCCTTGCATAACTAGATTGGTGAATACTTTGGATATATCTTCCATAGATCTTGCTTTCCTCGTCTTGCTAAACCTGCTCTGTATGAACCTTATTTCTTTCAACAGGAGAGATAGATCCCCCGCTCTCCATAAGGACAACCTCCGTTCAATAGCCTCACTGTGTTCCTTGCTTTTGGATGTCGCTGAGGGTTTTTGTAGAATCAACGTTGGGAGCACCATAAAGGCTTTCAAGGCAATATAATTTAGATCTGTATTAGAATTGAATTGCTTTAGCCAATACGTCAATTCGGTTATGAAATTCTTGCCTGCTTTACCTGATGGTATATTGAAGATATTTCGTTTAAAATGAACAATTTCATCGTAGATGTCCTGGATTTGTTTACAGAACTGTTCTTGAGTTATGGTCCCCCAACTTTTCTCTTTTATCTTAGAGGGAAGCACATCAAAGTCAGGTAGATTTGGCTGAATTTTGCTTGAGATTTTTCCTTCTTTGTCGAGAAATGCCTCAGGGGATTGCAATACACTAGTATGCAAATTCGGTGTCGGTCTTGGTTGATTAGCTGCATATTCGTCCTCATTTTGTTCGATATTTTCGATATTTTCTTCGGTTTCTTGTGTTAAAATCGTCATATTAGAGCAATTCTGTGTGTTTTGCAGTCTTGAGGCTTGATCTCTCAGGATTTGGCCGGTTAAACCAAGGCTTCCATAGCCTTTCTCTTCCCATAGCTCCGCCATTATTTGAATGTAGCCTTTCTTTCTGCCATTTTGGTTAAGCGGTGGATCCTTCGAAGATATTATTTCGAATGCTCTTTCCTTACATTCTAAAACATCTCTGTTCATTCCCTCTGTCCATTTCGTTCGTTTTCCTTTCCTTGTCAATTAACAACAGAAAAATTAAAAAGCACCCCAGAGCTAGAAGACACGTCCTCACCTCCAGACGCCATGTATAATAATACATGGCGTCTACATGTACATTAAAATGATTGTAGGCTTAGTAATACATGTACTTGTTCTTTTCCCATATACTAGGTACATGATTGGGGAAAGTGCTGGGCCATTGGTATCAATGTCATTGAAAGATTTTATACTGAATGTAGGTGCCAGAACCTCAGTACCAGGTGGAGGTTCAGCTGCAGCTGCTGTTGCTGCCATTGTAAGTTCATTGATTATGTATATGTACCTGTATGACTCATGATCAATTGACCAGAGACTGCAGAGTGAGATTTGTAATTTAGGTTAATTCAACTGTTGATGGCATTCAGTCATGCATTATTCAAGTTTTGAAATAATTAAAAGGCCTGTCCCTAGGACCTTGAAAGGGGAGGTTTGTTTTTCTAACAATCTTAAGCTTAGTTATACTATTTCTTGAAAAACATTTTATTTTATAAAATAAATGAAATAGTATGCATGCTGTGATTGGTTGATAGCGATGTTTGCATGAGGGTATATGTAAACACAGTTGTGACGTCACAACTTTTGTGTTTTCCCGGTGCAAGTTCAAAAATTTACAGTTTCTTTTGAGGAAAAAAACACCCCCAAAAATGTATTTTGAAGACGAAGTTCCAAATTTTGACTTGTGTCAGGGCCACAGGCATAACCCTATGGTCTCATGCAGGTCTTTCTGATCTTAATATCATGACAACCTCTCGTTGGTCACAGCAACGAGAATTCCCTCAGGGGCTAAAACACACATCCTTCGTCAGGGGCCTTGGGAGAATTCTCGACTATGTCTCGGGTTTGCATAACTGTCTCGAATTCTCCCAACCTCCCCTCGTGTTGCTATCAGGCTATGTAAACACGGAAAAAGTTTTCTATTGCTTAAATGTTATTGGATCTTTTTAGGGGAGAGGGAGGTTCATTCGAACCATTGAACCACCCCTATAGCGATGGGCTGGCCTGATTAAGATCATCTGTCATTTTAATCTTGAAAATTTTAACTTCATTTGTACTTCTACAATCATTTCTTATATGTTGAATTGAATGAAATGTTGTCTTCAACAGGGTGCAGCATTAGGAACCATGGTTGGGTTCATGTCATATGGGAACAAGAAGTATGAATCCCTCGATCCCTTGATGAGAACGCTGATACCACCACTCCGCCAGACCATGTTGGACCTGATTGATATGGTTGATAAGGATACTGATGCTTTCAATGACTTCTTGGTAAGACAAACGTGAAATGCAGCTAATGCACCATCCCACCTCCGTTGCCATGGGTACAAATCTCTGGACTCCCCATCATAATTTATAGTGTATGAGTAGAGTTGATTGTTAGTTCTGTCCCTCATGCTTTAAGGGTTTTTTCCCCAGTTCTCTTGTTCTCTTCCTTTTGCAAAAAATCCATTTCAATCATGAAATGCACGAAGGGCACAGGTTTCTTAGTCACTTACTAATACATGTACTGTAAGTGCTTACTGTTGCAAACACATTTATAGCTAGATTGCAAGGGCAGATCCAACCAAAATTTTAGGGGGGGGGGGGGCTAATTGAGTTTCTTCCGTCAACACAACGGAAAACAGTAAAAAAAAGCATCTAATTCTTCAGTTTTTTTTCTTTTTTTTTTCCTGCTGAAGGGGGGCTTCAGCCCCCCTTTTCAGCCCCCCTTTTCAGCCCCCCTTTGCCCGCTGGATCCACCCTTGGATTGGTTATCAGTTTCACCTCCTGCAACCCAGAACCCTACCATTGTGCATGACCTTAAGTATCCGAGTATCCAGTATCTATACCTTAATTATTGCACAGCTACAGTATTAGACATATATATTGTTATATATAAACATGTGTGCTGTGACCATAATGATACGTGTCAGCACTGTTTCTTGACAATGTTTTGAGCACACCAGTTTTGTACATGTATGATTGTTGAGAAATTTAGGTGAGGATGTGTCGTATCCCAACATTTTGATTGGATGAGTGGTTATTTCATCATGAGTTGTGATAGGTTCAACGTCTCTAATTCAATAGTATTATTTCTTGCACCATGATTATGCCATAGCATTTTGGTAATTGCACATTTTTCTCCACACAGATGGCCAAAAAGCTTCCAAACAATACTCCTGAAGAAAAAGAAATGTAAGAATGATGCGTTACTGACGGGTTTTCTTGAAAATTACGAAAATTAATTTATCCAATATTGTTGTTGTTGGTGCTATGTTCTATGGTTTGAGCACATTTTTAATGTTTTTTATGTCTTATAGAACATGAAAACGGTTTCCTTTGTCACATTCATGAGGCAAACTTCAATCGCGAGTCCTTAGCAAAATTGCTTGACATCAATCAATCTCAGTGCTGGGACAACAGTGCCTGTCATGTGCTATCAACATATCTTGCTTGGCATCAATCTGCTGAAGGAATCTCGGAATCTCATTACCAGTCATCAGTGAAGGGCAAACAGTGCCCTTCATGTGCTATCAACATATCTTGCTTGGCATCATTCTCTTGAATGAATCTTGTGAATCCCATTATCAGCCATCAGTGAAGGGCAAACAATGCCCGTCATGCTCTATCAACATATCTTGCTTGGCATCATTCTGCTGAATGAATCTTGTGAATCCCATTACCAGCCAACATTGAAGGGCAAACACTGCCCATCATAGGCTATCAACATATACATATTGCTTGGGATCGATCTGCTAAACGAATCCAGTGAATCTCACTGCTTACCTTATTGCCCTCCATCTCTATCAAAAATTTTCCATTCAGCTGGTAAAGAATTCCGCACGACATAAGACCTTAATTTCAATGTATTTTTTTTGTCCAATCCAGACGTAACCAGGCAACAGAGGAAGGTCTTAAAAAGGCTGTCAATGTACCAATGTCAGTGATTGTTACTGCTAACAAAGTATGGCCTCACTTGGTGGAACTTTCCAAGGTTAGCAACATCACAACGAAGTCAGATCTACAGGTAAGCAAAACCAGGCATGCGGGATGCCTCCCAAATCATTTTAATAAAGTTAGTCACCTGAAAAATTACGAAGCGGAGACCGACGAAACCGGCTGCAGTTTGTATCACAAACTTTACTTTTTCAGTGGCGTAACCAGGGATCTTGCAGGGGAGGTACACAGGCAATGATTTGCAGAGCCAATAAAAAAAACAAAAACAGAACCAACAACAACAACAAAATTAAAAAAACAAGGGAATAATGGGTGAGTGATTCTTAAGAATGCTACAATATGCAGATGGAAAATGGTCTTCATTTAATCAAAAGGCATTTACATGCAATTTTAAAGCAAAAGGAGATAGATGAGCGGACCTTAAGCTTTTATGGGGGTTCACGTGCACCTTGTGCTCCCCCCGGTTACGGCCTTGCTTTTTGATATGAAATGCTTCCCACGATACTTAGTGAGTTTGGTGATGGAATATGAGTAAGTTGCAAACGTGTTCACAGGATAAAATATCTTGTGCACATCGTGGATGTTGATACTACTTCACCAGTTATGGCGGCAAACAGCGCGCCATCATCGTCGGCGTTGTCGTTATCTCTAGAACATGAAATACACCAACTGACGTTCTAGAGAAAACGACAACGCCGAGGACGCAGGCGCGCGCACATGAAAAACCGTTCCCGTAATGTTGTATGCGTACCGCGACAATCACATTCCTAAGTTTCATTCGAAACTCAACTGAAATCGAATGGATTTTAAGTGATGTTTAGTCTTTCATCCAAGTTTCAGGACTTTGTAGAGTCAAAGTGCCGAAAAGGGAGTTTTAATATTATTTAGAATCTTTCTTTTTGATTTTATGGCACTGCGAGCATCCAAGCGAGAATAAAATGGTTTGGTTAAGAGCTACTTTCGTAAAGCTTAAAAGCCTCGTGGGACTGGATTTGTCGTGCCGTGACCGTGACGGTAAACATTTTTACATGATTACAAGTGATCTCGCGCGCTGTGATTGGCTCAAAGGGTGTCGTGACTTCCGTACCTTGGCGGTGCCGTCTACCTTTCCGGTTCGCAGTCGTACGGCGAAATCTACTCTATAGATGCTTTGCAACATCACGTGACGGCAGCCATGTTAGATGGCAGGAACAATACAATCGTTTTATATGAGAGAATTCGATTCCCGAGAGCAAAGAGCAAAGGGATTTTATTGTTCTTCCATCTAACTGCAGGCAGCCCAAGCTGGATTATGGGCGCCGGCACATAATGGTGCAAAGCTTCTATTCGGATTCACTTGTACAGTGGTTTTAGGTGGGGAAAGGGCACAGAAAGAGGTATGACATTATTTGGCAATTTGTATTTGAATTCAGTATGTGTGAAGGGTTTTGGTTAACCTTCTTCGTAGGTAGGAGCACGGAGTATAGAGACAGGTGTCTGGGGTGCTTACTACAACGTGAAGATTAATTTACCTGACATCAAAGACATGGATTTCCAGAACAAGGTAGGTTGTCAGTTGATGGTCAGGCATGTTTCTTTCGTGAAATGCAAATTACAATCGCCGTTGTTTTAGATCAGTAAAGGCGAATGTTTTACTTGCGTCTTGCTAGTAGGAAACAATACGACAAATCCGTAGTCGTACCGTATCGTAACTTAGGCCCCGTCCACACGTATCCGCAAATTTTTGTATCCGCAATTTTTTTTACGGATACGGGTTGCGTCCACACGTGTCCACAATTTTCGTGTCCGTATCCGCAAATTTTACGAAAACGGGTACGTGTGGACGGTGAAAACGATTCGATTACGCTGCGTGTGGACGCAAACATTTTCGTATCCGCAAAAAATAATTTGCGGATACAAAAATTTCCGGATACGTGTGGACGGGGCCTTACCGTTGTGTCTTTTGTCTTCTGTTTTCATGGGAAGGGATGCACATCAGTAAACTGGCGAATGAAGCTAAATCCCCTACCCTCACATGATAAGTAAAATTTACTAGGGTCCAAAAATAAGAACGTGTGCCGAAACTCTGACAAACTCTTGGCTGCTTATGATTTGGACCCGGAAGTAGCTTTTTATACAACCGGAAAACTACTTATACCTCATGTAATCACGTGATGATTTGTAGCAGGCGCATCACATCCAGGGAGCGGAAAGGCGGGAAAAATATAGAGTTTCTTCAAGTGGTTGTTTTGGAGCATCTGGCACAAAGCCGTTTCTTTTACCTCGAAAATGGTACTTTTACCGTCGCATTTATCACATTTCATTCATTCCTTATAATTAATCATTCTGTTCTGCTATTTTTAGTTTTAATTTTTGACTTGATTTACTGTTTAATTCAGGTTATCACCGAGTCTTTTAATGAGTGAATAACAGGGCTGTCAACCCCCGAGATATTCAAATCTCGAGATATTCAAATCTGGAGATATTGATAGGAAAGGGGACATGACGTCACAGCGCGTCAAAAAGCGCGCGAAAAAACGTCTTTTGCTTTGTAACATTTGATGTGATTGGTTTATTTCTGACCAATCAGATTATATTACATATTATTATATTATATTACAATGGCCTGCTTGCAAGAACAGTTTATGAGGAACGTTTTGATTTTGTTAGCGATTTAAAATAACACAAACAACGTGACACAAAATAATTGGAATTTTATGGTTGTGAAAGTCGAGTCTCACAAGACAAGAAATGGCCAGCTTTAGCGATTATCCGGGAGATTTGATACTCTAATCTGGAGACCGGGAGATACGGTCCAAAATCTGGAGACTCCCGGTTTATCCGGGAGAGTTGACAGCCCTGGAATAAGGAAATCGTCTTCCATTAAAGATTTTTTTTACTTTTTCTCTTTGTAAATGAATCCAGTGAATAACGTTTTACTACCTAATTTTTCTTTTTTTATTGAATTGTTTAATGTTTTATTTTTTCCTTTCAGACTTTAAAGGAAGCTGACGAAGCCGTTTCATTTGCACAAGAGAAATGCAAGGAAGTGTTGGAAATACTAGATAAAAGAACAAACTAATCAAAACAAATAGCAGTACTTCATCAAGGGTAAGATAACTGTTTTAACATACTAATGAACATAGATAAAATAATAATATTAATGGTAAATTATAATGAAATAGTAACACTGGTCAATAGTGACTACTTCTAACATGTATGAATCCTATGTGTAGACTGTTCACGATAATACAGTCGCAGCGTTGGGTATAGAGCAAAGTTTACTAAATTAACATTTTCTTTTTTTTTTTTCTGTTGTAAATGGAGCACATCATACTTATCTTTTTATTTATTCCTATGCCTTTTGATATGAAAAGGTTTAACCAACAGAAAATATAACGCAATATCCCAGTAAATGAGTTCATGCCTCAGTTACATTCCATAAAATATTATCTTTTCCCGGCTCTTCCTTATTTATTTTTTTATTTGCTTCTGAAAAACTAGGTGTTTAGCTTGCGCAATGATGTTCTAAGTTAATTTTATTTCTTCTTGTTCTATTAGTAAACGGTTAATTATCGTTAATGAGCCTATGTTTGACAGGGGTGTTGTTAATATTTTTCAAAGGGTTAAAATCGATCCTTAAAAATTTAGATATCTTTTAAAAGATATGTTTAAATTTGTTTTTCAATAAATTATTGTATTAAGGTATAAAGCATGTCATTTTTGATATAAGAGATCCTATCATAAAATCATGCAAAACACTGGACTTATCATTCCTTTATATTCACCATTCCTGGGTCCTATGAATTTCATCACATATTTTCCAAACATTTCCAATTGGGCCAACGTGGTTTTTATTGTAGTAATGCGAAAACTTACAAAGGAGAAGTAAAAAACGTTAAATATATCTAAAATCTAAAATAGTATTTGAATTGTACATAAAAATAGTACCAAAACTGTAATCATAACAATATACCACGTAATTCTTCCTGGACTGAACTGTGGAATACCAAGAGAGCATGAAGTATATACTCTCTTGGGGTTACTTGACAGCACCAGTATTTAATATGGAAATCCTAACTTCGTCAGTTGAACATTGGCCCCAAGAATTCATTGATTTGGGAAATAGAAAAATTTAGTTAAAATCTTCAATGTAACAAATACTTCGAAGAAAGCCTAGTGTAGAAAATTTTAAAGGGGTTGTGAATACCACAAGAATCCTTGTTTATAGCTACCTAACAAAAATTTCACAAAATCATTGACTAGTTTTTTTCCACGTCATTGTATCCTGCACAAAGTTCCACTGTCCCTTAAGGATTCCGTTTTATAGAATTTAGACATTCAATTTA